>NC_039273.1:4121512-4334012 GCF_003368295.1 Carassius auratus
GTCTGTGATGGTGATCAGAGCTGCTTCATTGAAGGGTCACTCCTGAAGCGCTCATGCTCGACTTTCCCTTCTGTCGCCATCACTCTCACTCTCTCTCCTGTTTATCTCAACAGTGTTAAGAGAAATGACATCCGAGAGGGACGCAGACAAACATTTGTCCAGATGAGCTGCGGTAACAGGTTTGTGTTTGGACAGGAGCTTCTCTCCGCAGGGAACAAGGTGACAGTTCATCAGCTCAAGCACACTTAATGTGACACAAGCTAAGATCTGGGAATGTTAATGTTATTCAGTTTCAATGGCCAAACCATACTTGCACACAAAGGTTGATAGTGTCTCAGATCCTCCCTCTGTAGTGATGACGTCTGAACCACAGCATGTTATTTTGAGACAGGTATGACAGACGCATGTTGGAACTGTTTCATAACTTGTTTACTGAGAGGCTCTCATCACATCTCTTCTATAGATTTTACTTGTGTATTAATAGACTGGACAAAAGGACCAGATGAGGGAGGAATCAGTCAAATTGTTTCCTCAGAAATTCAAGTTAAGTGCAATTAACATGCTTATGAAATAAAATGGAGATCTAAACTTCTACAGTGTTAATCTTTAAATATTGATGTAACTTATTGTTTTTTTTTCTAGTAACAAATTCTAGTAACCATAATTCTGAAAATAATTGTACATAACTGTTTTAATATATATACCTACATACATTTATATATATTATATTATATTACATTATAATTTTCATTATTTTATATTTATATATATATATATATATATATATATATAAAATAATGAAAATTTAAAAAAAAATTATAATGATAAATAAATAAATAAAGAGAAATTGTGTGAATAATGCTTGACTGTCTTTAAATTTCCTTTATTAATGCAAAATAGGATTTCATATCTTTATGTAACTTCTATCTAAAATTTATTGATGGTAATGAGAGTTTCACTTACATATTTTTGACATAAAATTTATTTGTGGCAGTGAAACATGCTTAAAATCACACATAATACCTTAGCAACCACTCAAATCATCATAGCAACTGCAGAGTAACGTTAAATCACTCATAATACCTTAGCATCCACCTAGCAACCATTCAATACACCCTAGTAACTAAACAGCACAGCAACATTCTTAAATTGCTTATAATACCTTAGCAACCACCTAGCATCCATTTAAAGCACCCTAGCAACTAAAATGCATAGCAACATGTTTAAAATCATCCGAATACCTTAGCAACCACCCAAAAGACAATAGGAAGTGCCTAGTAGCCTTATTAGAGTTTACCTTCATCTGAAACTAAAAAAAAAAAAAAAAAAACTGAAAAAGAGAATTTTTTTTTTATTCTACTAGTTCTGTAACCATAAATAATAACCATAATGGTTTTTAAATATCTTTATTTAAAATGTAATTTATTTTTGTCATGATCCTGATATGTGAATGTGAGTTTGATCTGTGTGTTGTTGACAATAATATTGATTCATTTGTTCTATTGAAGGTAAAATAATGTCTGACCTCAATGCAGATTCTCTGAAGTGAAACGCTCTGAAGGATTCTAAGAATGAACCACATGGAGAACTTTCTTTGTGGTTCTGATGATTCATCCACCCAACCTTGAGTTGATGTTGATAACCAGACTGCAGCTCTAACCAAATTCACCTGATATTTTAGTACTGTACATGCATACGCTTTTAAACCCTCAAATGACAGCCTACCTCATGTGTTTAGAATATATACTTGCGCAAACAAAACCACATTCATGCTCATTTAAACAGAGAGGAAAACATTGGGCAACAACAACATTTACCTTTAGATATTGCTAAAACCCCAATTCAGGGGGGTTTAAAAGATAAGGAAAGATGCCACCAGCTTCAAGCCTTTTGGTTCATGCGATACTTCATCCAAAAACTATTTTTGTTTGAGAAGGACAAATAGTGTTTTAGGTACACTAGATAAAGGTTGCACTTTCTTTTTTTAGAAATGAGTTCAGACATCAAATAGGGCATCTGTCTGGCTCTCGTCTCCTTTCCTTTGGTCTTTTAAAGAAGGAGGCTCCTGGTCTTTGCTCTTTGGTTGGTTCTTTAAGGAGTTCCTCACCTCCTGACCCCAGTCCTGAGAGACGTGCTCCAGTATACACTTCTCCAACAGGGGGAGGTCAAAACTTAGAAAGTGGCAAATGCACTGCTGTGTACAGATGGGGATTTTTTTATTATTACTATTATACAGTCAGTGGAAAGAGATAAACTGATTGCTCTGGTTCATTTTTTAATTTAGGAGTGGTAGTGAGTTTTTCTTCTTTTTTTAACCAAATAGTTTATTTTTATTACCAAGTATTTAAGCATTACTCTGATATGCTGTGAAAATGTTTAATCAGGTAACTTCTATATATATTAAAGTCTAATATATAATTTAATGTTTAAATCAATGTGACTAAATTGGGTTATGTCAAAAAGTGTTTAATATTGGTCATCAGGTTGAAATAAATCCTCAAAGAGACCAACTGCTCATTTCCTCCTTTTTCGTTCTTTATTAAAATAGTTTATTTACATAAAACTATTTTGTATTGCTACTGTCCACTACTGAATAAATATTACTTTAAATAATATAATAGTATTTTTCACATATTTATTATAATGTTTATTTAATTTTATTTGTGTGTCTGTTTATTTATTTATATTTAATTTAAATTATTTAGTTTATTTATTAAAATTCATTTTAATAAACTTGTCATGCTGCATTTTAGGAATGCTTAATTTCGTTCTTATGGTATCTGTCGTTCTCTTCAAATTGAAATTAAAATGTAAAATTAAATTAAAACGGTTAGCACTACTCAATTGAAATTTCCATACTGGCCCATGCTTGATCGGTGCTGATCTACAGTGGCTGGTTGACCATGGTTATGCTGTTCACCAGTTGGTGAAGCTGGTCAACAAACATTGTCCATCAGCCTGGTTGACCAAGGAAGTCATGCTGGATAGTTAGTTATGAAGTTATACCAACGTCTAAAACATAACATATGTTGTTTTTTAAGAAACTTGCTCTGTTTGCAAGTTGTGCAGTTTTCAGCTCTTCTTAATTTAATTTAATGTTGAGAGTGGAGATTACGCCTCCTGCTAATAGCCATGTAAAGACAATCAGCATCTGCTGCCTCTAATCGAGGAACAGTGTCCAGTTACGTGCTAATGGATCCTCAATACTGCACAAAGAGGGTTCAGTGAACTTCAGATTCCTGACGTATCTCAGCTGGCAGTCGACTGATAATCAGTAAACTGTTTGTAAACCCTGATTCAGGACCACACCGATGACATCTAGACTCATAAGATGAATCATTCCTTTTGAGTGCTCCAGTCCCTGCTGCAGAGAGACACCCCTGGAACAGAATATGACCACCTCCATGCTTTACTGGAGGAATGCTGTTATTTGAATGGTGATCTGTATTGGATTTTCACCAGACATATCATTTGGTGTAAACTGTTTGTAAACCCTGATTCAGGACCACACCGATGACATCTAGACTCATAAGATGAATCATTCCTTTTGAGTTTGTAAAAGAGCTAGAATCTTGCTGAACTCATGTCATATGAAAACCGTCATTTGTTCTCTCTTATTGTTAACCCAAAAATCATTCATTCATTCCATCCCCGTCCTTCCAAACTTCTATGTTTTTATTTTAAAATGGAGAATCCTAAAAGAAAACCCTGGATGCTCATTTGCACACACACACACACACACATGCAGTGGGTTTAGAAAATAATTACCCCCTTTAAAATAATCACATTTTGTTGCCCTGCAGCCTGAAATGAAGATGGACGCAGTTTTTGTTTTATCCAGCTGTATTTACTCAGTGCAGCTTGTAACATCCAAGTGAAAGACGGAACACCAGCATGTCAGAAAAAAACAAAACAAACAAACAAGAAGCAGAATCCCAACAGACTAAAGAGTTGGAATCACGGAGCTGGAAAAAGGATCCCACCCCTGTGTCAGTATTTTGATGAACCACCTTTTGCTTCAGTTACAGCCTTTAGTCTGTTGGGATTTCTCTCTACTAACTTTGAACATCTAGACTTTGCAATATTTGCCAGATCTTCTGTGCAGAACTGCTTGAGTTCAGGTGAACGTTAGTGGACTGCAGTCTTCAAGTCATTCCACAGATTTTCAATTGGGTTTAAGTCTGGGCTTTGACTAGGTCATGCAAGGACATTCACACCTTTTACTTCTTTAACCACTGTGTGCTCAGTTTTGGAAGGTAAACCTTCTTCCCACTGAAAACGTTCTGGCAGACGGCAGCAGATTTTCCTAGAGAATTAGACTGTATTTTGCCCCATCAATTCTATCCTGACAAGTGCTCCAGTCCCTGCTGCAGAGAGACACCCCTGGAACAGAATATGACCACCTCCATGCTTTACTGGAGGAATGCTGTTATTTGAATGGTGATCTGTATTGGATTTTCACCAGACATATCATTTGGTGTAGAGGCCAAATAATGTAATTTTAGTCTCATCTACCTCAAAATCTTCAAGGTGCATTTTGTGTTTTGTCAAAGGTCAGTATGAATGCATGTGCCCTTTCTTGAGGAGTAGCTTTTTCCCTTGAAACTCTTCCATACAAGCTACATTTGTAGAGAATTTATGATATTGTTGCCACATGCACACAATGACCACTCTTTGTCATAAATTCCTGCAGCTGCTTCAGAGTAGCTGGAGGCCTCTTGGTCACCTCTCTGACCGGTTTCCTCCAGGCTCTTTCATTCAGTTTGGAGCACCGTCCTGATCCGGGGAGGGTCTGTGTTGTAAATACCTTCCTCTTTTTAATAATAGACTTCACTGTGCTTCTAGGCATTGCTAAAACCTTTTATTTTTTTATTTTATATATATATATATATATATATATATATATATATATATATATATATATAGCAGCTTCTCTCCCTAATATTTAATGGAAAAGAGCAGCCTAGACGTTCTATAGTATAATGTGACATGAGAGTGAGTTGGGCTCAGATGGGTTCATGAGGGCTAGCTGGTTTATAGTATAAAGTTTAGTTTGATGTTCTGTAAATAAGATGTCTTTTGTAGCCAGTCATTAAGTAAATGATCTGTTTTCATCCACAGACGTGATTATTTGTATCTCCATATGTAAAAATCCTGTAGAGAATGTTCTGTTAATTATGCCTTTTACTTTGATTCAGACGAGCTATAAATCACTCAAAACACAACCACGTCTGAAGAATGTGTAATGGTTTGCCCCACTGCAGACTCAGACAGATACACAGATGCTTGAGCACAAACACACACACACACACTTTCTCTCCTCTTACACACTCATGCACTCCAGCACATATATAATGTCCTTTTGTCTCGTTTCACATCCCTCAGCTGTCCGCTGTCACTCACCCCATTTCATGCTGCTGTCACAGGACATTTTCCCACAAATCTCCCACACACATGTTCCCTCTGACAGTTCACACACATGCCAGAAACACACAGCACACACATTCAACTCTGAAGTCTACATAAAATCTAAATTGACCTCTTTCACTATCTACTATACATTTCTGGTCTTACTGTGAATAATTAATTGGTGAACATTATTCCAAATCATTATTTTTTTGTCTTCATAATCTCACTCGGCCTCTCAGTTGACTCTCCTTTTGAGGTTGATGTCACATAATGTTAACCATTAGCCAAATAACTATTTTATGTTTTAGAAAAGTCTTAGTCCAGTGCTAAAAGTTTTTTTTATGATCCAGTCAATGAAGTCTTCTATTAATTAATATTTATTTGACTTAGAAATGCATCATACTGCAGAAGTACATTGAGTTTACAGCAAATTTTACTATTAACACAGGAAATGTATGACAAAACTTCAGTTTCTAAAACAGCATAGGATGATTTGATTATGATTTGCAATATAATATATGTAATATATATATATATATATATATATATATATATATATATATATATATATATATATATATATATATATATATATATATATATATATATATTATTTTCATTTAATATTTAAACTGGAAAAAAAAGCCAGAAGAAATAACAATAAATATTTTGAATATTAAAATTGAATTGATTTAACTCGTGTAATCAGACATTATGAAAATTAATTAACTAAAGTTAAATTAGTAACTAAATTTCCATATGTGAATTCACACAAAAAAAAATTTAATCAATACCTTTTGTCTTGTTTTCCGCTAAAATGGACTAAACACCATTAAAACAAGGCAAATTTGCATGAAAATCAAAGATGAGAAATAGAATTAACTCTATTTTTCTTATCCCGTTGGCTTATTATTAATAATATTAAGCATAAATCTCAATAAATTTAGTGTAACTTGTGCTTAAAGCTGCGGTAGGGAACGTTTGACGCTCTAGCGGTTAATAAACAGAACTGCTTGAGTCTTGCGGAAGAACATCGTAGCCGGAACTACTTCACTCTGTTTATGTCTATGAAGAATCACAAAGGTACTGCGTTACTCCGCTGCGGTACCCCCGAAGCAATCTAAAATAGTCCGAATATAAACACTTATTATAGGTGCACCCTAGTGATTCAGGACCAGCCAAAAACACGGTTTGGAAAATGGATTCATGGTTTACTCGCTTATTATGTTCATTTTTCTACATTTTGAACACAAACAAAGTTACGGAGCGCAGCTTTGATTGGTTGTTTCTTACCGGGAGCGCATGAATTTCTGCAAATGGCAATAGGACCACTTTGAGGAGCCGGAGGAGCTTGATTTTTTCACAGATTATCTGTCTCATATTCTACTGTCAGGACATAATGACAGGTTTAAAAAATATGTAAAAAATATATAAGTTCCCTACAGCACCTTTAAAAGAGAAAGGGGAAAAAAACTAAACTATTTGCCGGTGGGTAAGAGAAATGCAATTCATGAATTTAGACAAATGAGTTGTTATTTATTGCCTGAAAACTGCATTTCCTACAACATGCTTGAAATTCATCACTCAGCATTCGAGGAATTATCTGGACATCAAGATATTTTTATCTGACCAAATTATAACGCATATCTAGAGAGAATGTGCTGGTGTCACATCAGGACTTGTTCTGCCTAACCTCTATGGTAGAGTTCAGTGTGCCACATGGTGAATACAGAGCAATCCAACTTCTCAGAAAGAGCTCCCTGGAATAGAACAGATTCCATATAATGCAGAGCCAAGACTTACTGCTATCTTTGTATTCCTGTGCTTTTATCGAGTTGGCATTCATACAGTGACCTGATCAATCCAATTCACTTCACATATGCATGCACCCATTCAATCTCTCATTTGTCCTCTTCACAGAAATTCATCTGGCCTTGAAATCATAGTGATACGTCAGCGACCAAACAAGCACCCATACGCGCACATGCATATCATCACCAGGGAATGTAAACCAAGCTTTGCGGAGTACTATGATCATGTACGACTGAACTTTGTCCCGGTATTTAATAGGACTTCTTGGTCCCTATAATTCAGTGACGTGTATCCCATGCATACTTAAAAAAAAATCCTGTGTATTGAGGAGCTATCTCTGCAGCTGTATGTAAATGTTGTGTATAATGTGTAGTGTTAACTGTAAGTACAAGTCAAGTAGTACACTGTGTGTACTGACTGACTATGTATGTGCATATTGCACATTTTCACCTGTTGAAGTCTGTATGGTTATATGTTAATTGTTTTGGCAATTTCTGGAGCAAGCTCCCAAGAATTTCACTCACCAAGGCACATGTGCTTTGGTGATGTGACAATAAAGGTGACTTGACTTGTAAGAACAAGCTTAAGTAAATTGAGAAATTGCCACTGGAATGAAGATTTAACTGGTGAATCTCATGCTTAAGAAATTATGGAGAAATCATAAGCTTCATGATGTAATGCATCTGGAAGTTTTTTAAATGATTCCCATTATTCAAACGTCACCTAACTTTGCAGTAAGATGTGTGGGGGTTGAAATATCACACATATGAGACCACTGAAGTGTGTCGAACCACCTGTCTGCAGTGAGACATTTGCACCTTTGCAGTTTACTCATATTGTTCTTGAAACACACCATTTATTTGTTTCTCCACAGGCAAAACAATGAAAAGCCCCTCGTTCGGAGAGAGAGAGAGAGGGATGGAATGAGAAAGAGAGCTAGCGAAACAGTGAGTCATGTGTGCAGCTTTAAACAACAAGGGGAAATCCTTCTATTGAGAGGCATGTGCTGTGGAAATATGCATCACTCATAGAGGTAATGGAACAGAGGCCACACACAAACTAAAACTTTTAGCCATTTATTTGGAGTCTTGATGTTGTGTCATGCAAAACATTAGCAAACTGTAGTGATGCGTTAGCAATGCAAACTTCATTTCATAAACGTTTTAATATTCTAAAAGGATTTTTGCTGTTTTATAGAAACTATATGTCATTCAAAGTACATGAACTGTACATAGTGCTCTTGATCGATCTGATTAATATGCATGCTCTTGTAAAAAGTGTCTTCTTGGAGTGATTTAGATTTGTGGTTTTTCACACTTAAAAACTTATTTTTTTAGCTATTTAGGGAAATTTCACGTGAATGTCATATGCAAGTATTCACCGTGTACTTTTGCAGCACTTGAGTTAGCACTTTACGCATGTGAAACTCAGGGGGAGCTACCCATCTGGGTTTAACATGAAAAAGAAACGTTTCCTGTTCACATTGTTCTCATTTGCATAATTTCCACCCTGTTACCCATGTTAAAAATCAGGGTTTGTAGGGCCCCAAGAGTCAGTTACATCATATCATTTTGAGACTTTTGTCCTGGTTTAACAGAAATCAATATAAAGATGAACAGAACAGAAAGTGTGCATGTACTTGAATGGCTGAAAAGGGGATGAACTATATATATACGTGTGTGTGTGTTTGTGTGTGTTCTTTAGGCATTATGAGACCACTGATTTAAATAATTATGTTGGCAAATTAACTATATACTGCAATGCAACTCCATTGACTGTTAGTATGCAGAGAGGTGATGAAATGTTAATGATGAATAAATCTGTTGATAATGATTATACATTTACTTTACCTTAATTGTAGATAAAATCACAGATTCCTGTAGTGTATACTGATTTCATGCATGAACGTGTTAAAAAAGTTAAAGAATTCTGAGAAATCATGAATATGTTTGATCAAATGTGATTCATAGCGGCCATTTTCAGCATAGGATTATTATTTGGCACAGCGGTAGTTTAAGGAAACCTCTAAGATGTTTACATCCTGTACCAAAATAATGAAATGACATCAATTTACAGCTGGCTCAAGGTCAAAATCAAATCAGATCTGAATGGCCTTGTGGGCTTCTGTTGCACTGGCTGAAAACAGGAAGTTCAAGAATATGAGCTATATTATGAATAAAAGAGCCATTCGCTGTGCTGTTAAACTTAGTAATGTTTAGACATTTATATGTCTGAATGTTATTGTATTAGATAATACATTTATGAAACCAAGTAGTATTTTTGAAAGACAGATAGCACATATCCATATATGCATATCCAAATCTGTAAGGTTTGGCTGTACATATTACATTAGTATTTATTATCAAATTTGTAACCAGCGTTGGTTAAATTACTTTCAAAAATGTATTAATTACTAATTAATTCAAATCCCTAATTAGGCTACATCTTAAAATCCCTATAAACCTTAATAGAAATTAAACTCTTTATTCTTTCAATTTGAGTCAAATAATTTAGCCTTTTAGCTTTACAACAATTGTAATACTTTTTAATACCACCTTTGATTAACAATAGAAATACTCTGAATAACAAAATATCTGGATAACAATAAAAAAGCTTAAGAAAAGTGAAACAATACATTTCAGTTTGGCAAGATGTTCAGGAAAAGCCCAACTAGTAAAATCTATACAGGTTCATGTAAAAAATACACGTTAACTAATGTAGGTAAGATAAATTACATAAATTATTTTCTCTGGTGAATAAAGCCATGTCAGATCGCGCTGTTCTTCTGAGGTAAACTCCTCATAGCAGGACTTTTTTCAAAAATTATGAAAATGAGATGAATCTTGAATTTGTATTTATTTATTTATTTGATAATTTTTTTAATCTAGATGGGGGTGTTTGCGCGCAGATGACTGCATATAATGAGCTCAGATACGGGAAACTTGTAGTTTCATACGGATCACACAAACAGAGAATATTTGTTTTCAATTTGAATTCATTCAATTTAAAAGTAGACACTTCAAGCTTTCAGATACGGGAAAGATGTGTCTCGGTTTAGGTTCATATGGATTACATAATCAGAGAATATTCGTTTTCGATTTGAATTTGTTCATTAACAAGTTGACACTTCAAGCTCAGATCCGGGAAAGACTGTACCTGTAGCTTTAGTTTCATTTGGATTACATAATCAGAAAATATTCGTTTTCGATTTGAATTTGTTCATTTAAAAGTAGACCCAAGCTTTCTATAGACACATTTCTCATGTGACGTGTAGAAAGTTGCTCACAGAGACCTAGACAGCAGAAAGTGCACCCTGTTTGTTTTGTTTATTTTACAAAAGCACAATGTTTTGTTGTAATATTCAGTTATTCGATTGATTTTAGTCTTATCTGTATCTGAGTATTTAAGGTGTTTTTGTGGATCAGGAAAAACTGAAAGTGAATGCACTGGTGCGCAGAGGGTTAAAGACGCTGCATTCAATGCTATCTTTAAACAGTAAATATAGACTTCAGATTCAATATTGATTTTAGAACTGTATAGATTTTATCTACTGTATTTTGCACAAGTACTTTATAAGTAACTGTAATCACTTACTTTACTTTTTCAGTGGATAAGTAATTTAATTGCAATAACACGTTACTCAATAACGTGTTACACCCAACACTGATTGTAACCTACAGTATTTTATCTGTATCATCTTCTCTCTTAAAATAGATTACTCTTTGCATTGATTTGAACTGTTTGATGTTGCCTAAGAAGAGTATAAAATGTTAAGCTGAAATGTTTGCGCTTAGCCTTTTGTCCATTTAAAGGGATATTTCACCCAAAAATGTAAATTTTGTCATTAATTACTCCCTCTCATGTAGTTGCAAACCCATTCATCCTCAGAGTACAAATTAAGATTTTCTTTGATGAAATCCAAGAGCTTCTGGACCCCGCATAGACAGTAATGCAACTGAAATGTTTTATGGCCCCGAGAAGTAAGGATATTGATAAAATAGTCCATGTGACATCAGTGGTTCAACCGTAATGCTATGAAGCTACGAGAAAAGGTTTTGTGTGCAAAGAAAAGAAAAAGAATGACTTTATTCAACAATTTCTTCATGTTTCAGTTGCGTTGATGTCTATGCAGGGTCAAAAAGCTTCATAATTCATAATCATAATTTAATTTTCTGAATATGAACGAAGGTCTTATGGGTTTGGAATGACGTGAGGGTGAGTAATTGACGGCAGAATTGTAATTTTTTTATTGAACTATTCCTTTAAATTTCACATGCAGGATGAGGTTGCTGCATTTATAGATCAAAGTTTCAAGTGTGGGATGTTTGATTTAATCAGCAGAAGTCTTGACATAAAGATGTATTAACGGGTATTTTATGAGAAAAGCACACTGTTTTATACTCTGACGCTGACGTTATACGCTGATGTTCTATATTCTTTTGCTGGAAGCAGAAGATTGTGAGTAATCAAGTAAACCAAGTGAAGCTCCTACCCTTTTACCAGAAGAGTTTATCTTCCCATGCATGTCTGAGAGTGTTCTCATCTACCATCAGTTCAATCATCTAACCAAGTCTGACTGTGCATGACAAGAACATCTAACTAAAAATATCAACTACCACCAGTACATCTGGTCTTAATATGAATAATCTGTAAACCTCTGAGACTTTCAATAAGATCATTTATCATGCTGTTGTGTCTTATGATTCCTGTGCTTCCGCAGAAGCACAGTTATAGATCACTTACTGTGTCAGTCGGATCATACATAAGATAGAGATTAGCTGTCAGACACCAACACTCATAAAAGGGGAAGCCCCTATGAAAAACAAGACTCGTCATCTGACACACATGACAAAAATGGAAGTTTTTGACTAAAAAACACCCACCCAGGAGGGGCCCGGGTCAAATTTAGGACTCATTTCTGATAGACTGAAAGTGAGCCTTTACTGGGGTGTAAATGTGTTCTCTCTTAGTTCTTTTCCTTCGCTCATGCAAGACAAGTATCGGTATTATTATTGTACATGCTTAAGGTTTGATTTGAGCAAATCCCAAGTATTATAATAAAACTTATGTCAATTACTTATATAATAGTATATAACATTTTGCACTGCAATAAAACGGCTAAAAAAAAACAAGATTGGTGCTGATGGGAGAGTCATATAGACAAATGGGTAGTTCTGCCCTGATGAGCAGCCATGTAAAGAAACTTAAAACACCTTAGCAATTGCATAGCAATGGCCTGGAATAATATGTAGAAGAAAAATGTCAGAAAATACAAAAAAAGCTCTTTATACTACTATTATGTGTGTTGCTACGTGCATTGCAATGGTGTGGCTGATGTAAATGGACTTTTCTGCTTTGTAACCATAACTTTATGATTGCAGAGTAACTCGGCTTGGTTAGTAGAGGTTACTATTTTCATCCAAACTGCCTTTTTTGGTCACCCAGATTTCACAGAGCTTTTCTCAAGGCTTCCATCTTCAGGCTTGTTGGTTTTCCACAGACCACACATGCTGGAGAATACTGATATTTCACCAAACAAGGGCTGAGTGTCTTGTGCAAGCAGTTTTTCCTTGAGGTAATTAAAAATGTCACATAAGAGCTTCATTATATAGCCATGGAGTTTCCTAATGAGAGGTATGGGAATGTATAGTTACAGCAAAGTGCGAAAATGAAATATGCAAAGCATGCATTTTTTGTGGGGTTTTTTTTCTCCCTCTGTTTTTGCACTCCTTACAGTGAACTCTTGCAGAATAAAAAGTAATACAGCATGAGGGTGAGTAAAGTATGACAATTTTCAGTTTAAGATGAATTATTTCTATAAAGCATGTAAGATTTTTTCACATTCAGACTGTTATTCAACAGTAAACACATGTTCAGACTTTGGTTTGGCCTCACAGTTGTGATTCTTTGTATGATGAGGACACTTTGATCCCTCCTGCCTCTGAGGGGTTATTTTCCATGTGTCTTCATGTACAGTATGTACAGTATGTCTCTGTGCTTCTATGAATTTTCCTGGGCTGTGTTCCACGTGTCTGGGATCACACCCTCCCATCTGGCAGGCTTTTCTCCACCCCCTGTGTTCAGCCACACAGTGTCCACTTGAATGCATTTAAATTGTATTTTATTTTATTATTTAGTTTAGTTTATTTTTAGCCACATATTAATATTTTCTATTTAATTTAATTTTTATTTTTTTTCATAATTTCTATATCTACAGGTACATCTCAGTTTCATTTAATTTCATTTTTTCTTTCATTTATTTCAGTAATTCAACTCAAATTGTGAAACTTGATGAATTCTGAAGTAATTTAAGTCTTTGGTTCTTTTAATTGTGATGATTTTGGCTCACATCTCAACAAATTGGAATACTTCATAAGACCAATAAAAAAAAACTTTTTTAGTGAACTGTTGGCCTTCTGAAAAGTATGTTAATTTACTGTACATGTATTCAATAAATGGTAGGGGCTTCTTTTGCTTTAATTTCTGCCTCAATTCGGTGTGGCATGGAGGTGATCAGTTTGTGGCACTGCTGAGGTGGTATGGAAGCCCAGGTTTCTTTGACAGTGGCCTTCAGCCTTCATCTGCATTGTTTAGTCTCTGTTTCTCATTTTCCTCTAGACAATACTCCATAGATTCTGTATTGGGTTCAGGCTTGGTGAGTTTACTGGCCAGTCAAGCACACTAACACCATGGTCATTTAACCAACTTTTGGTGCTTTTGGCAGTGTGGACAGGTGCCAAATCCTGCTGGAAAATGAAATCAGCATCTTAAAAAAGCTGGTCAGCAGACAGAAGCATGAAGTGCTCCAAAATTTCTTGGTATACGGGTGCAGTGACTTTGGTTTTCAAAAAACACAGTGGACCAACACCAGCAGATGACATTGCACCCCAAATCATCACAGACTGTAGAAACTTAGCACTGGATTTCAATCAACTTGGGCTATGAGCTTCTCCACCCTTCCTCCAGACTCTAGGACCTTGGTTTCCAAATGAAACACAAAACTTGCTCTCATCTGAATAGTGGACTTTGGACCACTGGGCAACAGTTCAGTTCTTCTTCTCCTTAGCCCAGGTAAGACACCTCTGACGTTGTCTGTGGTTCAGCAAATTCCTTGACACGTCTGTGTGTGGTGGCTCTTGATGCCTTGACTCCAGCCTCAGTCCATTCCTTGTGAGTTCAATCAAATTCTTGCATCGATTTTGCTTGACAGCCCTCATGAGGCCTTCGGTTCTCTCTGACAGTTGTGCATTTTTTTTCTTCCACACTTTTTCCTTCCACTCAACTTTCTGTTAACATGCTTGGATACAGCACTCTGTAACAGCCAGCTTCTTTAGCAATGGATGTTTGTGGTTTACCCTCCTTGTGAAGGGAGTCAATGATTGTCTTCTGGATTGTGTATCCTAGTGAACTAAACTGAGAGACCATTTTGAAGGCTCAGGAAACCTTTGCAGGTGTTTTGTCTTGATTAACTGATTGTCATCTCATCATATTCTAATTTGTTCTAATGTGTTTTTGTTAAATGTGATCCAAAATCATCACAATTAAAAAAACGAAAAACTTAAACTAGTTCAGTCTATGTGCATTGAATTTATTTGATACAAGAGTTTCACAATCTGAGCTAAATTACTAAAATAAATTAACTTTTCCCACGACATTCTAATTTATTGAGATGCACCTGTATATTATTTATATTTTATATTTAGCTATATTTGTTTATTTTATTCTATATATTTATTTTAATTATTTGTTTAATCATAAAGCAACCTGATGGGGCTAGAAAAAAAAAAAACTATAGACTAATAATGAAAGTGAAACATGACACATATCTAGTGACAAGAATATAGACACTTGGTTGGGATTTTTTTGGTTTTATCTAGTAAAAAATGAACTAGCAGCTACATACACTGAAACGCCAAGAATAACTTATAGACCACATATCATCAAAGAAAAAATACAGCACTTTTATTTATTTACGTTCTTTTTGTTGATGCTTTGGAATTATCTTATAATATGCTGTTAAATTAAATTGGCATTATATTAAAAAAATATATATCTTTGAAATATTTTAATTTTATAACTAATTTTGTGAGGATGGAGCGTATTGAAAAGAACTGCTGAACATCAGCTTTGTGCATTAACTGTCATTTTTATCTGGTAAAAGAGGTTTTAAATCTTACATATAAATGCTACACACTCGTGTTATGTAATAGTTCATTCTCGCAGTTCTTCAGCTGGTGTCATGATAAAGTGTAGATGTGTCCCCGAGCTGCTGTGGAGAACTGACATGCAGTTATAATTAGTTTGAAACAGCAACTGCTCTTGCATTCTCTCACACACACTTTCTCTCTTCCTCTTTCTCCCCCTCACACACCTTGGCCCTCAGTAGCATTCTTGGGGGAAGGGATTAAAGCCTGAGAAGGGGCAGAACAATTACCCTGAAGAGGCGTTGGGCCAGACCCCTGCAGGTGGAGCTGACAGGGCGAGACCTCAGGCTGTCATGAGCTATTAGCTAGACAGAGATGGCCAGAGAACACACACTCAGATGGAGCGAATATACTTGGAATAGCTTTTTCTGCTGGACTAGGCTATGTTCAGCATACTATTTGTATTGTTTCTTCTGTGTGTTGTTGTAAGTGCAGTATGGACTACATTCTACATGCATACTATATTTAACAGGGTATTATTGTGAAGTACACTATAGGGCCACAGACTTCTCTGTAAGAGCTGTCACTATTTAGGAAACACTACAAAATAACATTAGACAGTAATCCACCTTTGATTAATTTAAGTTATGACTAAAAATATGACTAAAGATGAGCCAAAAATGTGATTGTTGAAAAACTTTTTTAATCATTATTCATTAACATTTCATTTATTTTAGGTGTATTAGCATTTATTATAGTGCAGCTTGCTTGTAATTCTTTTTTTTTACAATTTTCTTTTTTCTTTTCTTTTCTTTTTTTTCTTTTTTGCATTAGGCATGATGTTTTATGTATGTTAATTAATGGATGTTTTAATTACAGTGTATGTAGATTTTTTCCTGCTTAGGGGCTGCAGTAAATTTCAAGTAATTGATTAATAAATAAATATAGCCTATTTCTGAACACAATGCCCTTTATTTCACTTTCCATTTACAACATGACAAAGTAAACCAAAATATCAGCTGTGACGTTTAATACATCCTTCTTGTCGACCTGCCAATATTCAAGCCATTATACACAAAATTGTGTAAAATTAATATATATACATATATTTTCTCACATGTTGGTAACTTGACGACACTAAATTGAAAATGCTAAGAAAAGTGACAATAATGTTGTATTCAAATGCATCCTATAGAGTGTTTATTGTCATATAAAGGCAAACAGTGAAACTAAATATTGCTATGTAGTTGACAAAAATTACAATACTATTATGTCTATACAGTGAGATATATATTCTTCCATTCCATTTTTTATAGAGAGAGGCCTGTAAATGATTTGGAAAGAGAGATGGAACAACATGTCTAAACCATGCTAATAGTTCAGGCTAAATGTGGACTTTGACTCTTAAAGAATGACCAACCTTTGAACAAATTTACTGGGTGTGTTTGTGTCAACATGATGCAAAACTTCAACTCTTCAACACTTGCACATGCAAACATGCTTGTACCGTAACAACTTCCCTTGTTAATGAGCAGAAATACATGATGCTTTGCATTATTTTTAACATTGCACTTGTTTCTACAGCATCAAAACACATCACCACAGCTACAAACTAGCATTTCCCCCCCGCTGTCACACCTTCTCATTACTTCTCTTTTCTTTTCTGTACATTACTTCCTCTTTTTAAATTCCTAATTCATAAATATAAAACAAAACTCACAGGTTTGCAATCTTATCATGTTCATATTCAGCTCTCATTGTGCCAGTTTTGCCCACAGATGTGTTTCATTCAGAGAAATGAAGAGAAAGAATGCAGGTGTGCAGGAATTTAGCCAATAAATCCTCATATTTAAGCCTGTGTACGCAACTAAACTTAGTGAAGGATCTACCACTTTTTTTCTGTAAACAAATTATAGATGGCATTAGAGCAGACAACCTTTATTATTTATCATTTTTATTTATACTATAGTTATAGAGTAGAATATTAAATCAGTGCTTTTTTTCAGTAAAACTCACAGGGAAAAACAATTATATAAAAAATAAATAAATAAAAGAATTGTATTTTGTATTGTATCTTCAGTTGTGGAATTTTTTATATACATTATATTGAATAAATGTACTTTTAAGATATATTTTTAATAATATATTTTGATTGCAAATATATTAAAATATATACAAGTTCACGTTATACTAATTTAAACTATATTAATAAATGTAAAAAAAAAAAATATGTACTTAGGTTGACACACACACACACACACATTAGTTACAAAAAAATACCTTAAAATATTGTAAAACAAATACACTACACTACATTACATACTTTTACACTACATTAAGGTTTATTCTTTGGCAATACACTCAAAGAATACACTTGAATACTTTGTTTCTGTTTTCAGATTTATGCTTAATATAAGGTTTTATGTGTGCCCTAAACTCTCTGCGTGCGTACATACATGTGCTGCAGGACATTCTTGAGATGACAGACATGCACACCTACAGGATCTCAGGGGTGAAGCCCCCCCATGGCGAAGGAAACGGCCTGAAGAAAGGCCTCATGCTGGAGGGAGAGGGGCCCGGCAGCTCCCTCAACAATGGAAGTTCTTGGAAGATTCTAGGAAGGTCCTGTGATTTATGATTCATCATTTTCTTGATAGGCAGCATGAACCCCACTTCACATTCTTTTCGCTTTAAAACACAGAGCAGTTTCTCAAGACGTGTGTTTCTTTGCTTGCATGTGAGTGTGTGATACCCGTGTGACCCAACCAGTCGAGCGGCATTTTGGCGCCCTTAGAAAATAAAAAGAAATATATTGTGCAAAGCGGCTAACATGTCACCCCAAGCTTCTATCATTCCTTTGTCAGTTTAAAAGCCTTTATGTGAAATAATCTTTCTGACACAATTTGACATACTTGAAATAATCCACATAAATTCCATTAATGTTTAATGAAACCTTGTTGGCTTCTACGCCTAATTACCCCTGTGTTTCTTTCACTGTGACTGGACTCTCATTATGCTCTGAAGGCAAGACAAAAAAGGAGGTTTAACGTCCACAAAAGAAAGAACCTTCTTATGCCCAGGAAAGTGGATACACAGTGACCTTTAACCTTTGGGGGATTAGGCTTCATTAGGGGGTGACCCTAAAACCTCTGTTCGCCCGTATGCTCTTCTCTCTGGGATTAGAGATCTTTGACCAAAAGTTCCAAGGACATTTAAAAGCAGGTTATCGATGTGTAGTGTCTCTTTTTCTACTATATTGATTGTAAAGAAAGTCATAAATAGTGATTGCAAACAATTTAGCTTCAGCGTTAACATCATTTATATGATACTTAGAGTATCTTGTCAAGGCTATTTTAATTGCTTTATGATTAACTAGTTTAGATATGCTGGTTAGTTAGTTCTGTATATCCTTATGCACCAGATTGTAAAGAAATTTATGTGAAATGTCAAAAACGATGTTTTTTTATTTCATCACCAAAACAAAGCAAAGAAGGCATGGATCTGAGATTTGTTGAGTGTAATTCATTATGTACTTAAAATGGGTTTAAGATTAAGCCACTTTGTTTTGAAATTGCAGGGAAGTTTCTGTCAATTCCTTAAAACCGTTAATTGTTGTGAAAGTGAGGTTTAGTTGAGTTGATAAGATTAAGTGTTTTAGGCTGTGCTTAAAGCTAAAATTATGCTCATTTGACTACAAACTCGATCTGTAAAAGACTCAGTGAATGGTCCATATCTGAAACATCTATAACTGCTTACATGGCAATAACAACATCAGTTCTTGAAAGACACAAAGTTGTCTGATGGCCACTGAAGTCCAAAGACATCAAGTACCATAGATGTGTTAAAGTCAACATGAAACCGTGTTCAAATCCCAGTGTACTTTCACAATGTATAGTGTGTTTCAGAGTGAAATAAGATAATCAGTGGGGGAAAAAAATGTTGAATGAGACCTTAAGGTTTTTATTTGATTGTGAAAAGTGGTTTGTTTATGGCAGGCAGTTGGAAGGGAGAAGATGGAAAAGTTGATTACTTTTTGATGAGATTGTAAAGACGTGCAACTAATGAATCATGTTCGATGAAGTGTATTAACAGGGTAAATTTTGATTTCATATTACATTCATGTAAGTTATATTGCCCTGCACTTCTTAAGTTAAATGAATGGTTCAAATTGTTAGGATTTACTCGCTTTCATGACATTCCAAACCTACCTTTCTTCTGCAGTAACACAAAATAAAATTGTTATATATATACTTGACATACTTTTATTTCTATTAATTAAAAGTCTCATTAGGGTGAAAGACGTTTTTTGTATGAACATAATTCAGTAGAAACATTCTTTAAAACATATTTTATGTTCTGTAGAATGAAAATCATTTTTTTTACAACATGGAGGTAGGTATATGATGATATCATTTTATTTTTTGGCTGAGCTCTTTTAAAGGTTGAAATACATTAGACAGCTTTTAAAATTTGAAAAGATTTAAAAACACTGAGCATCACACATTCACCAACTTTATGAATTGTTACAGATGAAAAAACGAGACATTGTATGCTAAAATCCTGAGGATCACATGTTACCAGACATTCAAGTCATTCCAAATACCACAAACTCAGAATACGCAGAAATATGTGCCTCGTTGCTAGGAGATGTTCTTATAATTGGCTCAAAATATCAAACATGTTTGATACCCTCTGACTGGATTGAATCATCCAGACTGCAAATCAGGGCAAAAATCTGTTCAAAGTTTGTGTAGTGTATTCCAAACATAAGTAAACCATTACCATTATTCCCAAGGCTTAACTTAATGTTTTTTTTTTTTTTTTTTTGCAAATGGCCTCTTAAAGACGCTCTCTATTAAAAACTCCATTTGGGGGCTGTTTTCTACTGGCGGGAAGATGTTGCTATGGAATTGACTTACTTTAGCCCTCTGGTTGGTGCGTGGTGTGTCTTCATAAATCATGCGCTGAACACACAGATGCATTGATCTGAACCTGTTTTCAAAATACTTTCCCAGCTCCACACATGCATCCAGGACGGTCCCCTTCCACATACCCCAGAGGATGTCTCCCGGCCTCAAACAGATCTCACACCTGTCCTTGTCTACCACTCCGAAAAGCCTCACGTGTCAGTGTAGCGTGTGGATCTCACTGGCTATTTGGCAGTTTTGTGTGCTTCCGTGACTGCTACCTCTCAAAAAGTAATTTCTCCAAAAACAGCCAGCGGTCATTCATGTCTGAAAATCGAATTTGTGTCACTTATATAATTCTGAAAGTGCATTGCTGAAATAACTCCTTGTAGGTTGTGCATGTAAAATACTTTCATAAATCACATTTCAGCCCTTAAGTAATACAAGTTCGGCATTTCCAGGTCCTTTTGCATGACGTAATGGTTGCATTTTAATGTTTTGGGAGGATGCTGACCTCTTAGGAATTAATTATTAATGAATGAATGTCTTTGTGACCTTTATGGTCAATATTCTTTAAAGAGGCTGTTTCAGCTCTAAAATCTGCTTTCATGTCTTAATGACCGCAGGAAGGTAGTGAAATGTCCCAGCGCAGACATGGCTCCCGTCTCTTGTCACCTTCCTGCGAGGGAACATATGGCCATAGACACTTTAGTGTGATGAAAGCAAACCCAACAGTGTCAATCCACATCAGACCAACAGGCTAAAGCCCAAACAATGATAAAATCACTTTCACACAAGGCACAATATGGCAAGATTGATAAAGATGATTCCTCTGGTCATGTATTTAAGTGGATTGGTAGAAGCACCAGTTTTCAAAGAAAGATGGGTGTGATCGCTAAAGTAAATAGATATTCATCTCTTTATCTTTTTCTCTTATTTAGGATCAGACCTGAGGTGATTCCCTGTGTTCTTGGAGGGCTTTGGTTTAAAGATGAGCCTTTGAAACACTCTGGAATCCTTGTCAGGATGTTTTCTTGCTTCCTACTGAACAGCCTCGGGACACAAGCTAAACATGCACTGACGTGTGTGTTCAACCCTCCTACAGATGTTGCAACTTTTGATATTAGCATTTATAACATTTTGTGTAAAATCGAATGGTTGATGCATATTTGCTTATTGAAACTCTCATTTTTTATGTGAAATGTGATCTGTTTCAGCCACAGACCCTTAAGAATTAGCAAGGTGTATGACTGAAACTTAAATGTGAAACTGTTTCTTTTTCCAGATCTCGTCTTTTTCGTAATGATCTCACTTTGTCCACTTTCGTCTACAACTTCAGAACAGTTCAGGGGCCAAATGTGTAGATGACAGCACATTTACATCTTAGACTGAATGACAAATTCACAACGCAGTTTGTCAGGAGACTTTGCTTAAATTCTTTGCAAAGCATCCATGACCCAACAGGTTTAAGCACAAAAGATGAAAACAGAGTAAGCAATGGAGGTTAAAACCCGTTCTGACACATGTTGCAAAACCGTCAGTGCTCAGCCTCAACTTGCTTCTTTTTCTGAGGGAAGCGATAAAGGTCACTAGAAGTGCAAATGATGTATTATATCAATTTAAATGTATTTGAAATGTACTTCTATTTCTGTCATGACAAAGCTTATTTTTCAACATTACTACATTATTATTATTATTACTTATTACTTCAGAAATCATTCTAATTAATGGTCAACCGATATATCGCCAAGGCCGGTATTATATTATTTAAGTTAAGTTTCTCTAATTGGCAGATGTGTTCAAGGCAGGACTTTTATTTTGACAGCGCTGAGAGTCTGCCAATACAAATAGAAGTATATCTAATAATCAGATAGAACGGTTAAACAAAGGAATAGTTGTATACAGAAAGTATTATAACGAATGCTTTTATATTATTCGTAATAGAAAGGCAAACAATATAATACTTTCTCGTTGGCCATCAGCATTAAGCAAATACCCATTTATATCATTCAAACAAATCTTTGAAGGACAAATTAATATCTCATTTCACAACCTTGCAAACTTAGTAGAATCCAGCTGTGATGTTTGCATTGTTATCCTGCATGATCGCTTGTTCTCTGTGTGATAGTCATCCATGTTAATTGAATGCTTCAATCACTCATGATTTTAAATTATGTAGTGCTTTATGCATTTGCCCACTGTCATATTAATGTGTGCTGTATCTAAAATGAGTGTTACCCTTAGCTTTATTTGAAAATATGATTCCCAGTGCACGCAATCTTTCCAGAATACGGAGTGCCCATGGTTACAGTGGTTTCTTCCTTTTTAAATGTGAGAAATACTTTGCCATCTAAAGTATAAGTATGTTTTTTTTCCACATTTGCTTTTTAATCCATTGTCAAATTATTTCAAATTTCTTAAATAATAATAATTCAATTTTATTGGCTTTATATTGGCTATCTGCCCCCCTGCTTTCAAAGATATTGCATTAGCATCAGCTGTCAAAAAGCTGATATCGGTAGACCATTTGAGAAGTTTGTGCTCGGTGTTTCAATGGGGCAACTCCTACGCTTTAGTGTTTTATTGACCCACTGCAATCAGGGCCTTTAGACTTTCAACAAATGTCAACCCTGCCACCCCCTCACCTTGACCCACATTCCATCACTCAGACATTCCTGCTTTTCTTTAAAGATTTTATTATTGTGCAACTGTGTGTGCCTGCAATTTCACCTGTGAAGAAACCACACCTTGAAATCTTTTTTCTGCATGGTCCCAGTGAAAAAAAAAGATCCTAACAAGAAGTCATCTTGCTCAGTCTTTATTACTTTATAAAACAAAGTGCAGTTGAAGATGAACAGAACCTTTTTTTTTTACTTGCAAATAAACCAAGAAGAAAAAGCCTAAATAATTTATCATACACATTTAACAGGTGGTGTTTACATGAAAAAAAATCTATACAGTTGCCATTATGAAGGCAATAAAATAGCCAGGTTTCTTCCTGATAGAGGTAGATAAACATAGAAATGTGGAACATACAATAACTGACAGAGTAAAGACACGTGGAGTCAAAACAGAGTGAGATTCTAGTATGAATACACTCCAAACTCCAGACCTCAACCATAAAAGCTATGCATGAACATGAATCCAATATAGTTTATCTTTCCAGTCTGAACATCAACAAATGCAAACTTCAGTCTATAAAAACGTAATCATCTGCAAATTACATTCAACCCCTTATTTTTCACAACCTTTGGATCCAGCCCAAAATATTACAAGTGTATGCCAAGAACAAAAAGGCAGAATGTGTGAGGATCTTCTAGGGTTTCTTTTTCAAGGCAAACAATGCTTTTAACTGATTATACATCCAACATACAGTATATGAAACTGCTTCATATTAAGACTCAAGAACTAAATGACTTTTACACAATGTAAAGTCACAACACTGAGAACGTTCTTTTGCATTGACCATGCATGTTTCCAGACGGGGAAAAAATCCAGAATCTCCTCAGAGACATTGAAGTCTTTGCAGTCAGTCACAAGTGTTACAGTCCTCAAACCAGCAGGGTCCTAAACCAATATCTAGCTACCAAACCGGTGTGTTATTTTTTTTTTTTAGTCCCAGACCTTCACAACCTCTTGAGTCGTTTCAATCTGGCTTTCAACTGTTCTTGTCGTTCTAGAAGTTTCTCGGTCTTCTGCATCAGTCTACGGTTCTCTGTTTCCAGATTTCTGATACTTTCTTTAGCCCGCTTTAAAATTACCACCTTAGACGCCTTGTCGTTTTTGGACAGTTCGGGGACGTTGTCCCGCAGCCTAAGGAAGCAGTTCTTTAACTCGTTGCGCCTTTGCCTCTCCATCACATTGTGTGACCTCCGTCTCTCTTCTTCGTCCTCAGTGTCCACCCCCTGTCGGGAGGCCAGACTGCGAGAGCGTCCCGTACTCTGCGTGCTTCGGTGGGAGTCTCCAGACCCTCGAGAGCGTTTGAGAATGGGTGCAGAACAAGGGGAGGGAGGGGGCGGAGGAGAGGCGGGCCTTGGGGCGGCATAGTTGTGCTGTTGTTGGATTTCAAAGTGACAGCGCTTGAGAGCACGCTGCTGCTCACGCCTGCTGTCCTCCAACTGCTGCTGGTGTTGAGAGCGAGTCAGCGTGCTTGACCGCCGGACGGTCACAACATCAATCTCCTCCTCTGTGGAACACAAACAGTTGAAACTATGTTAAAGCACACTTAAAATGGTTTAAATTGGTTACAAGAAAAAAACACTTCCCATCATAACATAAAAAAAAAATTATGCGAATAAAAACACTTACCAGAATCGCTTGTGGAGGATTCTTCTACAGTGGACAGTGAGCCATAATCAGATGTGGACTCGACCTGCTCCTGGCTGTCCAGCGGTAAGTCCTCGCTCTCCAGAGCCTGACAGGCGAGCGCCACACTGTGGCAGTCCAGCATAGAGCCGGCGATCTCGGCAAAAATCTCAGTGTCAATATTGGAGAGCAAGGGACTCGTGGAGAGCACCGCTGAGAGTTTATCCTCGCTTGGTTTGTCTGTTTGCCACAGGCAGTCCTCCGAGAGCGGATCCAAATCCGCTGCTGTAGCGCTGCCGGTAAAGTTCCAGTCCAGTTGGAGAAAGTCGCTGTCCTCCATTAAAAGTTCAGATACTAACTCCAACTGATCCACCGTAGATAACCTCTTTGCGAGCCCGGCTTTCATCGGAGGGGATTGGGGCGGCGTGGGGATGGACTGCAAGTCCTTCATGAGACTCGAGCAGAACTCGTCGTCAAACAGCAGCGGCTCGGAGTCGCAGAACCAATCGTGCGATGGAGAGCAAGCCTGCAACATCTTCGCGGAACCTGTCAGAAAAGCGCACGAGAAACGAATCCTTTATTATGAGAGAACGTGTGCATCCAAAAGTACAAGTCCAATCTTGCTTTCAGCTAGCGAGTAAAAAGCGGCTCGTTTCTAAACGGCCTGCAAAGTGTTGTCCTTATGCTCTGCCGATTATAAAGTTGCTCGGCTCGCGCGTTCTTTTTTTATTCATGTTTACTATGTGGCTCCTCCCAGGTGGGCGGGGCTGTCCGACCAGTGCAGTGATGTCACAGAACAGCTGAAAAGGTCCCGCACGAGAGCTCTGTTCTGTTCCACGCCAAATGTCTCACTTTTTTTTTTTTTTAATCTTACATTTTACTTTTTGAAAGCTAATAACCCAAACCGAGCTAAAACATGTTTACGTTATAAAGAATTTCCAGTTCATGCAACTATTTTGCCTGACAATGTCTTCGACACTACTAGCGTTAATATCTTCAAAAGCTTATTTTCTATATTCCTGTGGCATTGATTAAAGTGATTTTACCCACACGAGTTTCCAAGTTTTGCCATGATAAAAAACAGACTTAAAAAAAAAAAAATCAATGTTCGTATTTGCAGGAATTATCAAACTGTTAAAATTGTATTATTTAAAAATAATTAAGCTGATACTTGTGTATATATACGGGGTTTTATACAGTTTATGATATATACACATTGCACAAAATAATTGAAGTTTGAGACAGTCAACTTTCCAACACGCTTTAACTAATTTCTCCACGAGGAATGCACTGCAAAAGTAAGCGAGAGGTTCACGTAACGCTAGCAAAATCATATGGAGGAAGCCGGTAGACACACCACATGCACGAACAAAAAAAAAAAAAGAAGTAACGTCTTACCTTTTTTCACAAACACTACGGCGAATAAAATCTACGGAAACCGTCTGGCAATCTAAAATAACTTTATAAAATGATTTTTAAAAAACGTTGAAAAAGCCGCAGATCCTCTTTTCTGCATGTCAGTGGCCACGCGACAGAAACTCACATAGTGTGGGGGTGTGGCGACGGATACGATGTACTGCCTTTTAATTCCTCCGCTTAGAAAACTCGCGCCAAATATAATTCGACAAATGTTGAATGAAAACACTTATTGTAATTATGTCTTATTATAGTCTGTAGCTTTATATGCAATAAAAACCATGACGGAAAACCGACTGAATAGCCGTGGAGGAAGGAAGGGAATATAGCACGGATCTAGAGTCCTCGCGGAGCGCTCGTACTCAATGAACCGTGCAATACCAAGAAAAAGAAGGGGGGTTGTAACTCACACACACGTGTGGTGTGTTCAAAAATGCCGGTTCTGGTTTGCTAAAGCGATAGTGTCTACAAAAAAAAAGAAAAAGAAAAAAAGGAGAACGAATTCTGCGATCACGTTGTGCTGTGGTCTGTTTTGGCCGGTAATGTATGTAAACAAGGACATACTGTTCTCAAACAGACACTCCTTATATACACAATTACAACTGATCTCGCGCGACTTAAAGGATAAAAATATTAACTTTAGAGGTACTGTAAGGCATGTGAGGAAGATATAGGCGTTGGTTACATAACAAAAGAATCGCATCCGGCTCAACACGTGCAGGGTAACCCCCTCTTCTCAGGTGGGAATGATTTATGAGTCTCCCGTGAATTCAGCATATGGGCGGAATCCTGCATTCCTTACAACTGCTGACCTCAGAATGCAACAACGAGAGGGAAAATAGAGTTCTCACACGTTATTTGTACAATTTGATATGCTCTACTTCTTCTTAAACTTGATTAAACTGCATTTATTATACATAATTCGTATGTATGCAGTTTTCATATTGTCGTATTAAAGAGACAATGTAGGAGTTTTGCACTTTTAAAAACTAATTTATCAGACTATTCTAATGTAACTTGATTTTCAGGGCATTCCAAAACACCTACGATCATTTAAGCAGTATTTAATTAAATTATCAAATTAGGCTATGTAGCCTATAAATAGATATATAAAGGCCTACCCAAAAATATATGTTGAAAAATTATATGCAGCAATTTTGATTGACTTTGAATGTATTGATAATTCAGAATACACAACACATTAGGTAAATGAGCTCATAAGTAAATCAAACTGCTTAAATGGAAAACAATTTTTTTTGACATTTTTGAATGTCCTATAAATGTTGCCACCTAGAGGCCACTGAATGAGGTTAGTGCACCAAGACCTAGTGAACTCCAAACACATGTACAGCATTACGACATTGCTCAGTTCACTTCTCAGCTGCCAGCCCCTGAGCTAACCTTGTGTATATGAACCAGGCCTTTAGTGTATGTTTCACACTTTGAGCCAGATTGCTTTTTAATTTTTTTTTGCCATTTTCCTGTGGATTCGTGGTAGAGCATTGCATTAGCAATGCAAAAGGTTTTGGGTTTGATTCCCAGGGAACACTGGTACAGATTAAAATGTATAGCCTGAATGCACTGTAAGTCACTTTGGATAAAAGTGTCTGCTCAATGCATAAATATAATATCTGCATACTCACTAATGAAATGACATGAATATTGCACAATGGACAAAGACTGGAGAGCAGTGCTCAGTAATTGTATAATTAGTATTAAGTTAATGCACATGAGATGCAACATAGCCATATCAGTTATCTATACACTAATTCAGTCTGCTACCTCATCCCAACCTACATTACACAATTTTTTTATTTTATTTGATTAATGTTTAAATTTAGACTGTAATCCGTCATGTCAGATTTGTCTGGGATAGACCTTCTAGAGAAATCTTATCGTATGACCGGTTTGTGGTGGTAATGTGGTTGTTAAACTCAATTGGAGGCATTTTAAAGTCCAAGACTGTTTAAATGTCTTACATCACTCATTCATACTGCTACTAGCTATCTCTAAAACAGCTTCTATATGTTGTCCAGCTACATGTTTTAGATGTGGAATTTAAATGGCTTTTGTTCATTCAACAAAGAATCCCATTGTTTGGTAGATTGCCTCATCAGCACTGCTTATGCAAATGTTGCAATTTTAAAGCCACGCTTCCAATGAGGTTTTATTTTTTCTCTTATCAAGACTGTATAAAAGAGAACCTGTCTAGACAGACATTCAAAGATAAGCATAAGGTTTGCAAAGACCACGTCCACACACTGTCATCTTGTTAACAAGCAAAGTTTACTTTCCCTTATATTTTATTTTCTTCTTGATGGCAGCTTGAAACTTCTAATAATCAATTAAGTGAAGTGACATTCAGCCGAGTATGGTGACCCATACTCAGAATTCATGCGCTGCATTTAACACATCCAAAGTGCTCACACACAGCAGTGAACACACACACACACACACACACACACACACACACACCCAGAGCAGTGGGCAGCCATTTATGCTACGGCACCCAGGGAGCAGTTGGGGGTTCGGTGCCTTGCTCAAGGGTACCTCAGTTGTGGTATTACTGACCCGAAACTCGAACCCACAACCTTAGGGTTAGAATTCAAACTTCCCCATAAGAGTATGTCAATAAAAAATGCACAAATTAAAAATGTTTACATATGCTCATGAAATGTAGTGAGCTCAAATAAATGAATCATCAATTGATGACAGATAACTGCACACTTTTGATTTTGTGAATGAAAGAATGAAACAGTATAAAAGCAACATTTTTTAATTGACAATGTTTTGGCTTTATTTATTTTTGTTAGTGCATTTAAAATATGACCGTTTATATAGCTTTTAGTGATAGAAGATTGGAAACTCTATCCATCTTGATTGTGTCACTAACTAAAGTATTTACATTTCTTAGCAAATGCTTTTTTTATATATAAATTTTAAAAACAAGTTCGACCTATTTGTGCCAAATTTTAACTGGTTTTAAAATAGCATCCTGAATTGGGAGTAGAATAGCCTACTATTCCTAATATTTTTGGCAGAAATAGGGTAGCCTATAAGCCATTCCGACTTCAGCTATTCTTGCATCTTGTGAATTTTACCTCAGGATAGCTTGACTCCGGATGAGCAGAAGTTTTTCAAGCCCAGTTACAAGGTGTTGAAAAGTGGGGTTTAAGATGGCATATTGTGGTTTTATGGTTCCCGCTGATAATATTGTCATCTTCAGCAAGGGCAGGAAGAGAAAGAAGATAACAAGAAACAGCACCTAACACTGTTCTCTGCAGGCAATCAAGCGTTGCAACACAAGCAGCCACAACTTTCCTTAGAAGCGCGTGGTGTGTGTGTGTGGGGGGGGGGGTTGCCTGTAAATCGGTGATAGTAACAGTTCTGAACTGTGAAAATGCTGCTCCTCAGGGGTCCTAGAGAACATCATGCAAGACAACATGATGCTCTGGCATATCTGGAGTCACAGACTGTAACTGATAGCTCACTGGAAAAGACCAATTCACCAGAAGCAGATAGAATCATCTTCCTGTGAGACTGTTACTGACTTACCTTCATCCTTCTTTCTTACAGAAAACTAAGGAAATAAGAGTATGTCAGTCATGTCACCATCTGGGTCAGAAAGCAGGGTATAAGTACTTTTTTACTTTCTTTCAGACCATTGATGCATGAAGAAAAAATGGTCATAAATTTTACCATAAGACTGTATCCAAATATGCGCTTTACTATACACTTCAAATACATCACCATTAATTAATGCATTTAGGCATGATTAACTGCAGGTAACAATAAGCAAGAATTGGTTTTTAGTCATTTACTTGGTTTATATCTATTTTTCTTTGCCGTTTTACATTGCATTAATTCATAGAACATAAACATAAATATATATAAAAATAGTTATAGACATACAAATTTCTGTAAGTTTAAATACATCAACAATTTATTTATTTGTCTTGGTTTATATTTCTATATTTATATTTATGCATTTGACAAATGTTTATTTATTTATTTATTTTTTAATCCAAAGTCACTTACTTTGCTTTTAAGTTGTAGACATTTCATCAGGTCATGCTTTCCCTGGTGAATGTTATTTACAAAACGACAAAAATACTATACTGAACATGCTTTCGTATGTAGACAGAACATTAACCAAGATTACTAAATGCTGTAAAATTGCTCTTTATTCATAGCTAATGTTAACTATTATATAAACTTAATATATATACTATAAAACCAATTTTTAATATTTTGAGTTCCCAGATTGATTTTATCTCAGATGTTAATATAGTGCTATCAATAAGATTTAAACCTTAGAAAATTATACAAGAGGTTGTGTCAGAGAAGTGGCCTCTCTTTACTGTTACACTCCGAGTACACATGACAGGTTTCACTTCTGCTTTTGATGCTCTGTCGATCTGACCACATACCACCAACAGTTAGCCTTTACTGGGCCCCTCAAGTGGGGAGGAATCAGTCAGTAAAACAGCTATGAACGTTACTTTTGCAATTCATTTTTTTTTATATATATATTTGAATTGACATTTTCCTTCCTCTTGGAGACTTTGTACTCAAAATGATGTTATGTAAAGTGAACAGGTATAGGCAAAACTACAAATCAGTGTGAATTTGCTGTTTTAAAGTAACAGTGTTGCTTTTAAAATAAATTAAAAAAGAAAACTCTGAAAATATTAGATTATACATAAAGTATTTGAACAGTAAGATTTTTTAATATTTTTTTTTACAAAGAAGTCTCATCAGCTCACCAAGCCTGCATTTGATTAAATGTTTATTATTTATTATTATTATTATTATTTTTTGAGCAGCAAATTAGAATATTAGAATTATTTCCGAAGGATCATGTGACTGAAGACTGGAATAATGATGCTGAAAAATCAGATTTGAAATCACTTTTACAAATATATTATAATAGAAAGCAGTTATTTTAAATAATAAAAATATTTGTATTTTAGATAAAATAAATGCAGGCTTGGTGCAGGAGAGAATTCTTAAAAAATAAAAACATTAAAAATACTGTTTAAAAAGTTTTGACTGGTAATGTGTGTGAATAAATAAATTAATTTAAAATAATAATAATAATAATATATATATATATATATATATATATATATATATATATATATATATATATATATATATATATATATATATCAATTTTGAAAATTGCTTTTGGAAAAACAAATTGGATATTATGGCTAGTTGTGTAGCCATAATATAGGCGGATAACTACAAATATAGTTAAAATATTGATCTTATTAAAAAAGTATAAACATTTTTGTTACATCATTTATTTTCTTCCATTTTATTGACCACAACAAAAAATTGCACATTTAAAAGCCTGACCATGTAGAAAAATATGGAGTTGCGTACCAAAGTTTTATATATCAAATCATTTACCCTAAATATGAACAATATTGTCTTAGCAACCACAAGTCATCACACCCAGCCAAATATGATGTGGAAAATAGAGATGAAATAAACACAGAATCTGACAGAAATAAATCAGATCTCACAATCAATCATTGATTTGTTTGGAAACACATGAGCGTCAGCAGGAGCGGTTTCTTGTGCAAACATTTAGAATGCAAAATGTCACACACTCACATTCACATCCATCCAGTAAGAAGACGATCAGAAGAACAGAAGGAGCTCAGTTTTGAATGCAAAACAGATGCACACACACACACATCACCATAAGAAACATCTGTTTTGTTAGCAGCGAGTCTCCCCATCTGACAGTGTACTAATGCAAGCCCTGAAACTATGTCCCAATCCGACAGTCCAAACCAAGGTCACCCCGGCTGGAGCCATTCCCACATTAATTCCCTGACAATTATAACATTCTTTCAAGGTTTATCCACAGAACCTGACCATTTGTCATTAAAGATATCAAACAGTACAGATGTCCTATCGTGACCAAAAGGACCAGCAAAGCAGTAAAACCGAGCCTCACATGGCTCCCACGTGAGGGGAACGTACAGGGGATGATCTGTTTTTCAGTCTCTTCCTTGAACTTAACACCAGTATGTTTTCTAGGAACTTGGGACATAAAGCTAGACTGTGTGGAGGAAAGTGGTGCAGCAAGAGGAAATATGCAGCGGGAGGGAATTCGATTTAAAGCAGAGTGAAATGAGAGAGGGAGAATGAGAGAGGGCATCACCATAGTACCTCCAAATTTAGACTATACTCAGAAAGAGTACCACAGAGTACAACCGACACTGCGAAGCCACAGCAGATGCCAGAGAGGTCCTGTATCAGCAGAACATTGCAAAGCACATCCGTTCCTCCTGGCCATGTAGGGCAAAGAGTTGGCACACATGCCCCTATAGCAGTTGGTGACCACAACTGACCCGCAACCTGACGCCACACATGCCAGTCAACCTCCATTCATCGTAGGCATCCGAAGCGACTTCTCAAGAACAATGTCTCACTGTCCGCTGTCTCTATGGTAAACTTGGTGTTGTTCCAAATACCTGATTCTTAAAATCACAAGACTGCTCATACTACATACAATGGAAAGAAATGGAAAGGAACAGTTCACATTTCTGTCATCATTTTGTGGAACACAATGATATTTATAGTAGTCCAAGCTGCCCTTTAAAACACTTTCTTGAGATACAAATGTAAACTGAAGCTTACTTCATTTTGATAAATTTGAGAGAAAATGTTTATATTTAAGTACATGCTGACCATTTGCGTTCCCTTCAAATCATTCCTTAATTTTTTTCCTAAACAATATAGTCTTACAGACATTCTTTTTTAACGAACCTGACACATTAACATTCATACTGAAAGTTTGCATGACTTACTCAAAAATGTAAATGGTTAAAATTACAATATACCTGTACATAACACCAAATTACAATCTGGTAAAAAAAAAAAAAAAAAAAAATCCATAATTGACATTAATTGGATTGCGTCATAATGTCTAGCAGTGTTCACAAGCTCTTCTCATGTTCAGCTCCCTCTGTGACTTACATAAGTGTCTCACTTCTTCCCTAGATTATAACATGCTGACTAATGAGTGAGGCCTAGGACTGGTGTCCTCTATTCCTTCATTTAACTTGCTGTTGGACATGACATATATTATATAGGCACACATATTCAAAGCAACTTACAGTCACATTCACATGCAGGATACCTTTTAACTGTTCCTTGGAAAAAGAACTAAATTTAGCATGGCTATCATCATGCCCTTCCCATACCCATGCTCTAAAGCTAGCTATGCCATATGTTTGACATCACATCATTTTTGAATAATAAATAATTTCTGCACTGTTTCAAGGTCACTAATCAAAAATGCTAATTTGACATTGATCATGCGACTCTTTGTACAGATGGTCAGATGCTCTTGCTTCCAACAAAGCACAAGATGTTCTTCAAGATGTTGCTGTCAGTCACAACAGTTTTTTCATGCATTGGACATTTTTAATATTTTAGACTATTTAGCTTTTCTCAGACTACTGGAAAGAAAACATCCAAAATACACATTTAAATGTCTATTTTATTATACTTTATTTATTTGCTGGACTTTATCTATGTAGAAAACCTTATGTATCTCACAGTGCATAAATAAATAAAATACAATGAAACTGACTTTATCCATTGCACTAGAAACGTATGCAAATTGGTGCATATTTAATACTCTCGGATTAAACACCTAGATAAGTTTGGTGGGATCTTTACCCTACTCACCTGTGGTGTCTTGCTAAAATGTAAAATATAGTAAAAAAAAAAAAAAAATACAAAATCTGAATTTTCACTCAAGCTGTTATGCTAACAATATAATACACAATAGAAATCTGTATAAAATTAGGAAAGAATGCAAAATTATGGAAGCTAGTATCCACCGCAAAATAAAAATTTAAGGTACTTGTGACTTCAAAACAATTTTGACTTTTCCTCCTCACAATTCTGAGTTTTGTATCTCACATTTATTTCTTGCAATTCTGACTTCCTTGTTTCAGAAATGCACAAAATCCTGAGAAGAAAGTCTGAATAAAAAAAGTCACAATTGCCTTTTTATTTTTTATTCTATGGCGGAAGCAATTCATCCTCATCAGTAACTTTTAGACCTTACAGTTGGGGGATCACAAAGACTCTTATTTGTTTTGTAATTTCAGAATGTAGGTTTCATGATCCCCACTTATCAACTCAACAGACAATATTCAGTTGGGTTGTAATCGATATTGCTCAAAAAAAGATGGATGGGCATTTGAAAGGGTGTGTGTTTGACAGTGAATGATGGAGCTGTAGTAACAGATGTCCCAGCAGCCGAGGCATGCTAAGACTCGTCAGGAGTAACTGCTCACTAACTTCTGTCCTATGCGCATAACTAATCTCTGGCCTGTTGTCTCTTCTAGTCCTCTATGTAAAGACTAGATGTCTCCTCAACACCCCGGGAGGTAGGCTACACGAGCGATCAATGAGCTACACATTGAGCATCAGGCATTAGCATAAGCCATGGCTGCATAAACTGTGAAGTTTCTCTCTTTGTATCAGTCTGTAATGATCTGCATGTCAAAGCTTGGCTGAATAATATGGGAGAGATTAGCTGCAGAATACAGCAAAGCAAAAAGTCCTGCAATGCTCTAAATGCAGTTTGATTTTTCCTTCTGCTCCATCGTTATTGATGGTGATGGTATGCTGAGTTTGTGTCATGGATTGACATATGGCCAGGATTTAGTGCACACTCAGCAATTATTGCTATCTCTGTCCGCCTGATTAATTCATTATTCATAGGGATTAGGACCCATGTAGCTTTTCCCAATGCTTTTGCTCAACATGCACATACATTTTTCAAAGCAAATGGTAACTAGCAAATAATATATATATATTAAAACAACCATAGGAAACTTTGCATGCAAAAATAAAAGAAAACTGTGGATTTCTTTTTCTAAATACAAAATGTAAATAATAATGAAAAATATAAATAGTATATTTGGTGTAAAATAAAACCAGGGTATGTTCTTTAAAAAGCATAACGGTTTAAGTGTACTATTAAGAGTCCAAGTCTGATGTAAAAAAACAAGTATATTGGAAATCAATATCACATCTTCAGAATAAAAGGGTCGAACCATTTTAATAACAATAGACATTTGAAATCCTAATCCTCCAAAATCTAAATCCTCAACAGGGTCCTTTTGTTCTTTCTATCATCTGTTCCTCTTTTTTCCTGCCCTCCCATGTTTCACAACGGTCCAGATATCAGACTCATCAGACAGTGAATTATATTGTTGCACAGAACATCTAATATTAGAGTTTGTCTTGGTTTTGCAGAGTTTGCAAACTGTCAAGCCTTTCCCATGTTGCACAAAGTGTTCTGATCTTCCCTATTTCTTAATATGCGGAAAAACTCTCCCACAGATAGTCTGGCAGCTAAACAATAACACACATAAGCGCAGAATTCTGTTATTCTGAACAATCAAATTTGTGCAACTGTACTAACTGTTTCATACTAACATACTGTTACTATTTCTGCAATGTAGGCTATAATACATCCATGTAACCTTTTCATAGCTTTCTGTATGCATGGAACAGAGTCCATAGAAATGCAATAAAGTATACACAACCCGCTCTGGTTGGACTGCATATTAATTCACTGAAAATGATAATCTAGCTAAAATCAGCATACTAAAATCAGTAGCTACACATACTGCACTGTGTGTGGTATCCTACAATGCAATGCCCTCAAATTGACTTTTAATTCACTGCATGATAAATAAACTGGGAGTCATATATTAGATGTGATTTTCAGCATCTTAATTCAACAGGAAAGTAACTTGATGCCACTTGCTAAATAAAGCGTGCTAACTCAGTCATGTGACAATATAGCATATAACTGTTAGAAAATCATTCACATAATGCATACTGTTTCACACAGTCTTACTAAAGTGTTAAGCAGTAAGCAGACTAGTATGACTCAAGTTCAGTCATTGAGTCGGGAAAATAACGTCTGGAAACATTTCCACGTGGAATAAATTAGAGAAAAGTCTCCAAGGGTTTAGTATGGACTTCTCATAACACCGCTTCACCAATTAAACGAGCCAAAATCGGTTTCTTGAATAGTTATGTTTCAGCACAAAAGCAGTTGTGACACACTTCCTGGAAATTACTCATGACAGCTCACTATAAACGTGTTCCCCATTTTATCTTACAAAATAAAAAATAAAAAAATAAGAAAAGAAGAAAAACGATTAGTCGTTTTTTGAGGGTCTGTGCATTTACAAGAATACAAGAGCTCCACCTAGTGGCCAAAATGACCTGCCCTCAGATGCAGGAAAAGGTTTTCTTTCACAGTCAGGTCTTTGTTCTGAGGAGATCATTTTGGAAAATTGTCAGTGGATAAGTCACATGAAATACTTAATACACAGCAAAAGGTCTGCCTACTTACAGGCCTTTAATTCAGAACAAGTTCATTCTCAGGAATTGGCTGTGTTCTCACTCATATTAGTGTATTACTAACTAATAACGAGCCGAACACACTACATAATTCACATTTTGTTTGAAAAAAAATTCAAGAAAAATTCAAACAACAGTATGTAACTTCTTGTCATATGACCCAGTAACGTTGCTTGTGTAATTTAATAATGAATCACCAAGAAGAAAAAAAGTTATTTTGCATTTTAAGCCCAACTTTGTCACTATTTCTCGGCAATTCAGAATGTGCAAAGGAGATTATCAAAATCGTGGTTCATATTGATTTTAATTCATTATAAATCAAGCCCAGAGCATTGCATTGTGGGATACAGTACTGCATATTTTGGTGATTTAATACACTATAATTACGCATAGACTTACAAAATGAAAGTCTCGGAAATAAAGAGCACAATTTAACATTTTTCAATAAAAACGAAGCACTTAAGATCAGATTTATAAAATCAGGCAAGATTTCTAATAATCTTGATGGATAGCGTCGCTGCAGTACATTGCCTCTTGTTTTCGAGATCCGAATTTAGGATCCAATTCAAGAGTTACAAGAAAACACACACTGTATTTCAGTGTTACATTTATTTCTCATTTTAAAAACTGCTTTGAACAATCAAAATATAAATAATTTTTTTCCCATACACAAAACAAACCGCCAACAACACATGACGAAAACACTCTCATACACCCATCTGCAAACACACACACACACACACTTGCAAAACACACACACCCCAGCCCCTGAATTTAGAGTTAAAGGTGCAATACGAAAAAACAAACAACATTTGTACAGACTGCAGTCTCTGTGTTTCAGTATCTAGTTTGTGTTTTCCTGTTGAGATCGCTTGTGTCTTTTCCAGTTTGACAAAGGCTGCTGCTTCAGACTCTTCTCTAGGGAACCCAAACTCATTCAAACGACTGTTAAAACTGCTGGTTTATTAGTCTGCCAAACACTGACAGTGTATGACAGGCAGGAAAACACTGCTTTTGTGATCAGGTAAGAATACAATATTTAAATAAACCATTGATGAAGGCCAAAATCTCAGAAATAAACTTTTTTTTTTGGTAGGGGGTAATCAATTGTTGCATCGGCGTGCCCCTAATGCGAGCGTTCGTAGTTGGCCAGTGTCTTAGTCACAGGTCCTTGTGCGGTTCCTGTGCTTGATTGCGAGGGGCCCGTGTCAACGGATACTGCTCTGTGGCCACAACAGGAAACAGTCCAGGGCTTTCATTGTGGCATCTTCCCTTTAAAAACACAGAAATTTCCAGACACAGTCATGCACCCAGTGTCCCTGTGGTGCTAGGATGCTTTACCCAGCTCGATCTTCTTCTGTATGGCTCTTGCGGAGTGGTATATCAAAGAATCGATGAGTCCAGCAACTGCAGGAACAGGAGAGATGAGGAATAAGTGTGCACATCTACAGGTACATCTGGAGAGGTAGACCAAGGTTTGCATGTTGCATTCACATTATGTACTCAGTAAAGCCATCAAAACAATGAAATGTGGTTTTCTTTTTGTGAAGTGCACACACACCATGCTTCTCTCAAATAACCTCATGATGTTTTTAAAAAGAATGGAAGGTGTTCACATGCATGCTGGACACTTGTTGACTGATTTTCCTTCATGCTTTGGGTCTAAAAGACTAATCTTTGGCATTTAAACTTAAGTCTGCAGATCAAAAGGTTTTTAAGATCATGAGAAACGAATTGAGTGAAGCATGTGGAAACTTGTGACTGTGCCTTTCTGAATGTTACAGTTGCTCTTTGCTGCTGAACTGGAAACAGTTATCTGGATTTTACACACTTCTCATGAACATGATGTGCACAGGGACAGTTCTGAGCATATAAATGTTCAAAATGCCACGGTATAAAGAAGCATTAAAAGGCGGTTTACAGCCTACATGCTGTCGTTCTGCACACACGGTGGATTTCTGTGGAAACCGCTTAAGCACAAAACACCAAATGAAATCTGACCTGTAAAAACACCTCCTATAATAGCACAGACTCCTGTTAGGAAATGAGTGAAAGACCTGTAGATGAAAACACATGAAAAAAATAGATCTAAATCATTCAACTCACATGAAATTAATCTGTTTCTTTCAATCAAAGTGAACTGAGTGTATGTTATGTGATTAAATGAAAGGTTAACAACTAAAACAGTTCATTTACTGAGACATACCTTTGCTTCTCTGTGAATTTGACCATCATGGGAGACAGTTCATAAAGAACAAACACACCAGGTAAACCCTGATCTCCAATCAGCCCATTGGCTACTTTCTCATGTCTCGTTACTGAAAACTGGTTTGTTTTAACAACCTAAAGTAAAGGACAAAAGCATGCTTTCTATTAACCTTCGCTTTATCAACACATATAAACAAATCAAAGAAAATAACTGAAGCATCCTAAAGAGTTAAAAGATTAGCATGACAACCATAATTTGTAGCTATACAGTGATTACTACTTCAGTTATTGTCAGTGCTGTAAAACCTTATTTATATATTGTCATAGTTAGCCTTTTAACACTGATTAACAATTTTTGTGTGTTCTGTTTTTAACCCCCTTATTTTTCTCATAGCTCAGCTCTCTTACCTCTCCATCTCCTTTAACGTATATCGTTGGCACAATTTTCACAAAATACTGGTACATCATTGATGCTGTAAAGAGCAAAAAGAGTGCAGAAATCAATCTTACATACAGGATCTAAACATTTTGTGTCAGCTAAACTTTTATTTCTAAGTAATACCTTAAACTCCTCATGCACTAGCAACAAAAACAATATGCTGGTATAACAAGGTTTCTGTTTTTTAAATATCAATGCCATGTGTTTATATTTTTTTTTCTAATCTTTATATTATGAAAGGGAATAGATCCAAAAATTGCCCTTTGTGTAAGAGATTATATAAGTACAAATCCATCATTAGGGGGCGCGCGGATCTCCGGTTTAAACACGTGATTGGTTCTACCGCTAGACGGCGCTGCAGCGCGTCAGAATCTTAAAATCTCCGTTTGTTCTTTTACCACCACCCACTTCCTCTCAAGTAATGGCGTCCGTGTGAAGCAGTCCTATAGCAAACATTGGACAATTTCTAAAAAAACGAACTAACCGAAGACCTTATATTGCCATTTAAACAAGGTAAGCGTACTGTCTTCATATTTTTTCCCCCAAACTTTTAGCGTTGCGAACATTACAGTGCTCCGCGAAGCCAAAGACCTTGGGGACATTTAACTAAATTAGGACTCACGTGCAATACATTTGCTCCTGTTTGTTTTAGCTTAACCGCAATATTTATGTAAACCTCCTAAATAAACCAATGTCAGTTCAGTTGATTATATAAATGCATTCCCTTATCTAACACGCATGTATGTGGTTTATCAGTAAAAACCTAGTGAGCTACCTAACGTTAGACAACATAGTTAGTTACTAGCAACGTTTTTATTGTTTCGACACGCGCCTATGCTGAACAAAAAATTGTAAGCTTTCAATTAAAGAAATGTGTGTGAATATATAAAATGTTTGTGTGTGTGTGTAACATATGTTAAGTATTTACATTTGCATGCTACTAAAACGATAAAAGACAAGCTAAGACAAAATATTTTCCTCTTTCCAGATGCCGGTGACCGTAGGACCGTATGGACAGACGCAGCCCAGCTGCTTTGACCGAGTCAAGATGGGCTTCATGATGGGTTTCACCGTGGGCATGGCTGCAGGTGCCATGTTCGGAACCTTCTCCTGTCTCAGGTGTGAACAACCGCTCTCACTTTTAGGATTATTTATGATATATTTAGTGGTACTTTTTTAACCAAGACAATTATGTTTCATCCAGGATCGGCATGAGGGGTCGAGAGTTGATGGGCGGAGTTGGGAAGATGATGATGCAAAGCGGGGGCACGTTTGGAACCTTCATGTCCATCGGGATGGGCATCCGCTGCTGAGATCACACTAATGCCACTTCTACAATTATAGAACTTTGAAGCATTTTTAGATTCATCCATTTGTTATCATACCCACATTCAAGGACACAGGTGTCAATAAAGACGGATTAAAAAGAATCAAATCTTGGCCTCGGTCTAAGATCTAATTGTTGATGGTTGCTAGATTCTGACACTTTGAGCATAACTGTAGGATTGACCTTTAGCAGTGAGCTTTCTGTGGAGGGCTGACAATGAAATGACCACAGAGAAGGTAAAGAGGGGCTCTTTAGATTCTGGAAATCATGTTATCTGGCATTCATGCTGATTTTTACTTTAAAGAAATGACATGCACTCACCTTGAGGTGCTGCTACATTAGTACCATCTAAAGGATTGATAATTCCAGGGTAGTCTTTGCCGAATGAAAGATGTTTGATGAAGTGCGTCATGTTGATCTACGGTCACACCAAACAAATTCTGTTAGGCCTAATAACTGTGGGAGATGGCATATTAATCTTATTGAAAAGAGGAGAGGCAACTCACATTGTCTAGTCCAAAGCTCTGCAGATCATGAACTGAAAATAAAGAAGAAAAAAAAATGAATTAATGTTTTTAAAGATGCACAATTTGTAAATACATCTTAAAAGAATTTAATTAGCATGTAAATCTGAACATATTTCAAACAAAGGCAGAGCGTAGTATGTTAAGTGGTCACAGATGCACTCGCTGATGAGAATCATGACAAATTAACGCTTTAAAGCCACTGAAGTGTCAAATCACAAACTGACTAATTGTTAAAATCTAAATCTCAAATTATGTGCAGAGAAAAGCAGAATTACTGATGTAGTAACAAGGTAAATTCTAACTTGTCTTGCATAAAGATTTATTAAAATATAAAAGATCAACTTACTTTCCACAGCATGCACTGCAGAAAGAAGAGAAGATAGTCACTAAATGGGTTTTGTTTTTGGAAACCATGTTTTCAGAAGAGGAATTTGTGACATCCACTGGCCCTTTAAGCTCATTCCAATGCAAGAGCAAAACTGTAATCGCCAAATTATCATCTCTCTTAATTATTTTCTTCTTCTGAAGGGCTATTGAAATATTGATTGTCACTTGAATCCAAGGTCTGTAAAAGTGTATTAATGAGTACTGTAAGTGCACTTCAGCCATTGGAAAAATAGCCTATGCAGGACCGAGGATAACTGGTGTTAGTTCTGTACCTTGTTACTTAGAAAGATTGTGAGCTTTGTGGAGGGGAAAGCGTAGAAACCTTTTTATCCCAAAGTTAAAAACCCAGACTTCCCAAAAATAATTTCAATCATTCAAAGCTTTGATTTACAGCATCGATGGTCAACACAAGGTAATGAATGTGTAGAAGAATTCATACGATTTTAAAGGCACACTTGCATGCACACCGACAGGATAAACAAAACAAAACAAACCTGTTCATCAGCCCAGAAACAAAGCAACTGGTCAATATAAAAACTGACTTTGAGCTGATTTAGATTCTCAGGTGCACGGACTGATGAACAGTTTTGAGAAAGCAGGCAGAAAAAAGCAAATATGCAAGACGTGCATTGTGTATTTCTCTACATAAATACAAATTCAGATCTCAAGACATTTGTACAGCACTGAATGGCTCAATATGCACTTCTTTGCATACTAAGAAATGAAAGGCTACATGCAGACAAATCAAACGTTCAGGTCTGACACATACTGGCACATGGGCTTGATGTAAAAGCAGTTTAAATTTGATGATAACATTAATAATAATCCAAATTTGTAACATAACACAAAAGGTCAAGTCCTTGATAATTTAATAGGCTAAAACTAATAAACATGCCTCTGCATCAGACCTAAGAGCTTTGATTTGTGTTAGATTTATACTTAACAACTAAATCAGAGTCTTTACCATGTACATGAGACTGCTGGAAGCTCTTTCCAGGGGCAAAATGGAAATTTCCTGCCACCTGGAGAAAGATATAGGAAATGATGTGTCTATATGATCTATAGAATGTACTTGAACCAAATAAACACACTGAATCAGAAATCAGATCACGGGGCTGCATGTTACCTTATTGACTTCCAGAAAGCCATAGACTTGACATCCTTCATTCTTCTGTTCCTGCATCTTCTGGCTGAAGCCCTCTCTCTTACACTGCTCAATGGTGTCAGGGTTCTTAAACGCCCAGCCACGCCTCCGGTACGCCTCCCGCACATCATCACAGTTATTGCAACACCTGCAGAACAACCAGTTGGTGTATTAAATCACGTCTAAAACTGGCCCTACATGCACCTAATATTAACATCAGGCACTGATCAAAAGCAGTTTTTATTACTGTCAACTAAAAGTATTTTTTTTTAAATTGTTACTTCAAATAAAACTGAAATAATATGAAATATAAATAAAAAACTTAAATGAACTAAATGGAATAAATATAAACCTTAATAGAAATAACAAAATTATTAAACTAATTAAAATTAAAAACCATTTCAAAAATGTGTTAATACTGATTGTATATACACAATAAGAGAATAATGGATTGCCATTTACACTTTGCATTAAAATGTCTTAAATACATTCCTTTTTTACAGGAAACATTGAAGTTTACAATGCAAACGTGTACGTACATTTTATTGGTTAACTGACAATTTGAACAAAGTGTGAATCCAGAGGCCCTGGAGGTCTTTTAAACTTCTAATTAATGTCTTCCACTTTCATTCAGCCAGGTGGTTATGAATTTGAGAAATTCTGACTATGTAAGCACCTGTCGATTTACCGGATCTTTAAAATAACTTTCAGAACTGGTTTCAAGCAAGCAGACAGACCGGTTCTACCAGCACCTTCCCATCAGAAAACCTGTTCTGCTCTGTTTGTGGCGGTGGAAAACTCACTTTAAATCCTCCGTCTCAGCTCCATAACAGCTCTCACAGCGGTCAGGATCCAGCTTACTGGTGTCAAACACCTCTTCCTCCTCCTTCCCCATATCTGCACAGAAAACAGAAAAGACAAGTCAAATCAAAGCATATATTCCAAAAATCTTTGATCTGTATATTAATTGCACATTTTGGTTTAAAGTTTTCATTATTTAGATTTTATTTTAGATATTGAATTTAATTATTTTGTTTTAAAAAAAATCACAAAGGGCAAAATCCAAGCCCCATAAAAGTAAAATTTAAAATAAAATGTTTTTTTTTTTTTTTTTTTACTTTCATTTATAAATGAACTATTCCTTTATTTAGTGAAAAGATTTAAATATAGCTTGAAGATTGCATTAATACATTTAAAGTTTCATGTGGAATCATTTAATTGGCATCTTTCAGTAACGATGTACTGTATGTTTTTCAGTAGTACATCAGAAAACAAGAGCATCACTTACTATGAGGATACTGACCGTGTTTTTCAGCCTCTGCTGTGACTGGCTGGCCATCTTTGTCGAGCCTCTGTTTAAACAAGTTATGCTCCACGTCTAGCTGCTGTTCCCCTGCTACATCCATGGCATCTATACTCAGATCTACGAAAACAAAATCACAAACGTTTAAACAATTCAACAACCAGCACAGCCAGAGAAAATAACTTCAAACAGCTGGAACAAATACCAGGATTTGACCATTTTCAGTTAGGTAATAAAGTGTCAGATTTATGACATGGATATGTGCTTGACACTTTCAGGTCCTTCGGAATCAATCATTTCACAGTATAGCGCCTTCTTTCATTATACAACTTCTTAAACAAGCCCAGTTCAAAAGATCATTTTCTACTTTCTTTGATTTGCTTTTATGGTTTTATAGTGTATTACGAACAACACGACAGTAATTTTTATCTACAGGTAATGCAAAACATAAATCGGAGCAACGTGTTTACTTACAGGCACAAGGCATGTGTGGAAATATAACATCAATGTTGATTCTTAGTTTGTCTCCTCTGGAAGTGTCTACAAATAGTTCAGGATGGACCTGAGAGATGACATCAAAGCCAGAAATCAAACATATTCCATCAAACTTTTATGAACAGCTCTAAAAACGCACAATAGTACTATTATTAAGAAAATATAATCTACATAGACAGTCACTACAGCCTCACAGATGTCATGAAATTGAGTTTTATATACATACATATATACATACATACATACATACATATATATATATATTATGCACAAGGTGGTGCGAAGTCATTCACTCACCTCTTTAGTGAGATAATACTGCAGTTCTGAGAAGAACAGAATCAGCATAATAAGTCCACTGATGATGGTCACTACAAAGTGAACGAAGAACATGTGAATTAGAAACAACTTCTTAAAGACTGAGCGACATGTTATTACAATCATGACTCTTTATCTCATACAGCTCTGGATTTATGCGTCCCAGTGACAATTTCCATTCACACTATGTTCATTTTTGAGTCATTTCATAATTATATGTGAAAATTTGAAGACTTTATGTTAATCAGCTTGTTCAGCACTGCTTTCTCCCCACGAGTCTTTGTGTATGAATGGCGCTCAGCACTTCTGCGGCTCTCGGTGGATATGTATCACTCACCCGTGGCTCCTCCACATGTTTTGATCCTAAAGTCCTCTAGAGTTTTCGGATAAGCGTCAAACTGTTTAAGTTTATTTAACGCATCCATTCTCCCTCTCGTACGGCGGTAACGCTAGCCGTCACTTCGAGTTCCAGTGACCCATTTCCGGTACACCAAGGAAGTGATGGAATCCTCTCAGCCAATCAGATTCCACCGCGTAGCTGGAGCGTCCCAGAGCCATAGAGCGTCCCTGCTGGGTTTCCACCCTCTAGCGGTAGATTTCTAGAGGGAATTTCTATTTTATATCATAATTCCTTATAATTACAAAAACATTACTTTTATAAAATATATGTTTTATACCTGATTTTAGGACCTCTTTAACATACTATTTTTATATCAACTTTTACACACCCATGTAATTATAGATAAACAAAAAATGCTCGAAATTTGGCTTTAATTAAATGCATATATGTTGAGATCAAATGTACATTTTGTGGTGTTTATTATAATTTTTTAAGTGTAATCAGATTTAATTTTGTTGTAATATTATTAATATTTGCCCAAAATTACTTATTGACTGACCCTTAAAGGTATTAGCAGAAAATAATAAAAAATGTTCATCTATGATGCATAAAAACCTTCAGGAAATCCCAGAAAACTGTTTTTAGAAAAGCAGTTGATTTCACAACTTTTTATACACATCTAAACTACCCACATCTGTACTTAATAAGGTCCAAAGCTGGGATGTTAAATATTGCTTTACATCTGATAATACTGTCATTTTTGATGATTGGCCTTAGTATTTCCTAATTTTTAGGTTGCTTTGGATAAAAAAAAAAAAAAAAAAAAACTGAAAGAATCAGATCACAAACTGCCAGATTGGTTATAAGAGGTCATTAGGATATACTGTTTTTATTAAATATTTACACAACAAAGTGTAGAGAGCCTACTGCAAGGACAGATCTCACAACGCACAAGAAGGTTGCAAATGTATTTTTGATTTTTCGCCCCTGAGCACACAACTTACAAACAACCACAAATAATTAATTGAGATAATATTTATTTTACAGTAAAACATCACAAAGGTTGTCTCAGGTCCCACTCCCCAAGTCATTTAGGAGCAAGGACACCTATCTGATACAATGCCCAGCGTTTATTGATGATAGCAACCTTATCTTGAAGCATTGTGCATTCTGAAAAAGATCGTACAATCGTGAATCAAGTTTTCACTTTGTGTCGAGGCCTGGTTAAGGCAGCAGTTTGGCTTTATTTGGGAGGCCTGTAGGCAATCTTTCTGCTCTTCATCACAGACCACCTGTGCCTCTTAAGGTAGTAGACCAGGGGAACAAGTATGGAGGCGCCCATCAAAATCTGCAGAGAATCAGAGAAAAACAATAAGCACTATTTTTAAGTGATGGTGCCTTAATAAGGACAAATGTAGAGATGCACCATCTCTTCATGCATGTTTTGCTCTTCTGTTGTGGGCATTTAGTATTGAACTTCCCTAAAGGGCAATACATGAATCAAATTTTCCACCAACATCTGAAAAATATGACTAGTAGGGATAGAAAAAGGAAAATACATACCTTCAGTCCCATACGTTTACGTTGGTCATGTTCAGGCTCAGCTGCCCACCTCAGGAAGGTACAGACATCTTTAGCAACCTGGCTCATGGTGGCAGGAGTTCCTATGCAGGAGAAGAGAGTTATTAATAAACTCTGACCTATGCATATAGTACTTAATATGATATTCCATGTCCATTAGTTGTAATACCTCATAAATGCATTTAATCCAGTAGACGCTCTCATTTGTATTCAGCCACTTAACTTTCTAAATGGCTAATTTATATTCAGCTCAACTCACGAGGGATGATTTAGAGTCTTTATATGGCAGAATTTAATTATAGTCAAAGCTCAGAAAGTATAACCCATGAGTAAACTACACCATTAATGAGAGTGCCACTGTTGGGCTGAATAATATTATTATTATATTTCCTTCATTCCACCAAAATGAACTAAACACATTCAAAATTAATGCACAATATTTAGAAAAAAAAAACAAAGAAATTGATTGAAATGGGTTTTAATCACAAAACTCACCATCATCATACTCGAGCACTTCATTGTAGATGGGAGGTGCCATACCAATAGCCTGGCCAGGGAAATAAGGGTTGTAATACAGGCCCTCCCTCACAGACACACCAGCTGGAGGATCACAGTAACCCGTCAGGAGAGAGAACACGTAATCTTCACCTCCGTGCCTGAGCGAGAGAGACAAAGAGAGTTTATAACTATAAGATCATGTCTGACAAAAAACAAAAGTGTGATAATGATAATATTGACATTAATCTATCCCAATTATAAAAAAATATATATATTAATTGCTTGCAGTAGAACCACAAAAGCGGCTTTTTTTTTTAAGGAGTAAAATAATGACTTTAGAATAATAATAATTCATTACATTTATATAGCGCTTTTCTACTGTTCTAAGCACTCAAAGCAATCTGCATTGTCAGGGGGAGTCTCCTCGTCCACCACCAGTGTGAAGCATCCACCAGGACGATGTCCCAGCAGCCATAGTGCACCAGAACACCCACCACACACCCACTTACTGGTGTAGAGGAGACAGTGATGAAGCCATCAGCAGATATGGGGATTGTTACGAAGACATGATGGTCAGAGGGCAATGGGTCACACCTCTACTCTTTTCGAAAGACATCCTGGGATTTTTAATGACCACAGAGAGTCAGGACCTCGGTTTAACGTCTCATCCGAAGGACGGTGCTTTCTGACAGTATAGTGTCCCCATCACTACACTGGGGTGTTAGGACCCACACAGACCTCAGGGTGAGCACCCCCTGCTGGCCTCACTAACACCTCTTCCAGCAGCAACCTAGTTTCCTCAGGAGGTCTCCCAATCAGGAACTGACCAGGCTCAAACCTGCTTAGCTTCAGTGGGCAACCAGTCTGGGCTGCAGGGTGATATGGCTGCTTTATGGCCTACTTTAGCACCTGACCAAAATGAATGAATTACCTGGCACTGACAATATAGCTGAGGTCAGGGGGCAGAGCACCGTTGTTAGCAGCACGGGCAGCCTCGGGGTTTGCATAGGGTTTGGGGAAGTAATCTGAGAGTTTTCCAGGACGGGTGAACATCTCTCCAGTGTCATCAGGACCATCCACAACTTCAATCTGCATAGCAGAATATTAACATTACAGACAAAGCACACAGTCCTTATGGATTCTTGTAGATATGTAAAAGATATTAAAGGGGTCCTATTAAGCTCTTTTACAAAGTCTTGATTTTGTTTTGGGGGTGTACTAGAGCAGGCTCTCATACTAGGTTGTTCGAAAAACAATATTTTTCACATATTTTATATTACAACACCTCTCTCCCAAGTCTGGCATGAACGGCTTGAATAGTTCCTGTATCAAATGAAGGCCCACCTTCTGAAATGTGCTGTGACTGGTTAGCTGGGCCAGTGTGTGTTTTGATTGGTTAGCTGGGTCAGTGTGTGTTGTGATTGGTTAGCTGGGCCAGTGTGTGTTTTGATTGGTTAGCTGGGTCAGTGTGTGTTGTGATTGGTTAGCTGGGTCAGTGTGTGTTGTGATTGGTTAGCTGGGCCAGTGTGTGTTTTGATTGGTTAGCTGGGTCAGTGTGTGTTGTGATTGGTTAGCTGGGCCAGTGTGTGTTGTGATTGGTTAGCTGGGCAAGTGTGTGTTGTGATTGGTTAGCTGGGTCAGTGTGTGTTGTCATTGGTTAGCTGGGTCAGTGTGTGTTGTCATTGGTTAGCTGGGTCAGTGTGTGTTGTGATTGGTTAGCTGGGCCAGTGTGTGTTGTCATTGGTTAGCTGGGCCAGTGTGTGTTGTCATTGGTTAGCTGGGCCAGTGTGTGTTGTGATTGGCTCCACTCGGCAACTGTCTGGAAATGTCATGTCCCTTCCCATAGCCGGCTGTGGACTTCAGTGTAAATACTAAAAATAAAAACAAAATCACCTCAATATGAGTGTGATTTTAAACTCAAATGACTGTAAACACTAAGTTTGTCTGTCTTGGGAAAGCTAGTGTGTCTCCAGCTTAGTGATAACACTCGTTGCCTTCTCTAGTGCAGCTCAACCAGGTCTCATCCTATTGGTCTGTATTTGTGACATCACAAACCCCGGAAAATATGCGTTGTAGTCCAAATGAGTTGTTCGCTGTAGTTATTGAAAAGTAACTTTGCGGATCTTTTTTATGGTCAAACAGCAACATTACAGACTGAATAAAGTTGAAAAAGTGAACAAGCATAATAGCACCCCTTTAAGTTGACCTTCGCATTAACAAGACACTCTGACCCTACACTGTTTATGTAAAAAAAGTTAGTGTGTGTAAAATCTGCCACCACAATTGCCAGGGTGTTGCTAAGTTGGTGGTTTTTATCATATTGCTTTGCCCTAACAAGCACTACACTAATTAAACACATCGGTGCAAATAGACAATTAAATTAAGTTGTGTCTGGGTTAACATCATAAGAAATCTGACCTCTTCAGCAAGAGTCTTGACCTCTGCCTCTGTGTGTGACACTCCCACCAAGTTACGGAAGGCCAAATACTCCATACTGTGACAGGCCGAGCACACCTGCTTATACACCTGATACCCACGACGAATACTGAAAAACAGTTGTTTTTTAATGAAGCAGTTTATTGAAACTTTAGAAAAAATCATCTCTACACTGTTTGAGTATTACATTTGATACATCAGGCTTTTATGGCTCATAATATTATACAGTGAGAATATGGAGCTCATAACCGAGGAGGAAAAAACACCTTTTTATAAAAATTTTATTCAGAGGCCCAAAACAATGCAAAATTATTTTTAGTACATCATGAAAGACTATATTCATAAAAAGATCTTTATTTATTTTATTGTAGATTACAAAACATATAATGTAATACAATGAAAAATGAGAGATGCAAATCAAAAACGTTGATGCATCACATTGAATATTGGTAATTTTACCATGATTTGTCAAAAAAATGATATGTAAATAAAGAAGTATGCCTAAGTTACTTTCGTCCACTAAATGTTCTTTTAAAAATATTACTAACAGTATAAATGTTACTATTACATTTGCTTCATAACAATCAAAAAAATAATTCACATTTAACACGACCTGAAGTTGGACATCTTTACAATTATACTAAAACAACTTTTACTTGCTAGAAAAGTCAATCAGATCAACAGAAGGCATGTAGTAGATTGTGTACAATAAGTTTTTGTTATTATATTAATTTAGATGCCTTAGAAATGTGCATATTAAATATGATACAGCAGGCTGTAAAGGGTTAAGTCTGCTATCCTTTAAGGCCAAATAAATAAAACTTCTGGGGAAAAAAAAGTGCTTAAAAATGCTCAAATATTTTCTCCTGACTTAGTTAAAATTTTGCTGTCTCATTAAGAACAACCTCAGTTCCCGTCTGATGTGAGAGTTCATGTTTGGCTGTAAAATTGTAGACGTCTAAAATGATCTGAAAACCTTTTTAAAAAGTAAATTATTGTGCAATTGGTGCCAGAAGTTGTCATGCATAAAAGGCACACATCACCTTCGATATATTGTTACAACAACATTACCAGACACTTTGACCATCTTGTACTCCCTAGTAAGACAGTACTCGGATGTGGGCTGTGGTACCTGGCATGGTCGAGGGAGGACAGCAAGCCGTTGTGGCTCCAGGGGTATGACGGAGGGTGCAGCTCCAAATCAGAAGCCTTGACTGACTGCTGCAGCATCAGAGCCAGACCTGCTCCTCCTGTCGTCAGCACTCCAATCGTGGTCAGGGCTATCTTCTTCCTTTTCGGCAGGCTAGCGAATGACATGTTGGCCTAAAAAAAAAAAAAAAAAAAAAAAAAAAGTGGTTAGTTACCTGATTGATTACTAATAATAAATGCAGCTGATTATTTCACAAACATGATGATCATCATCTTAACATGCACAGGAAGGGACAAATTATTATATTACAATACTATGAGCAACTGAACTATTTCCATAATCATATACTAAGTTAAGGCACTACAAAGTAAAAGCAGTCCAAAAAAAAAAAAATAATAATAAAGTAAACTATTCTTCAAATAATGACAAAGATTAGCACCAATGAAGAACAGTCTGACCTTAAATGCCCGTTAAAAGACCTAACAAATACATTAATCTCTATTAACTTAAATTACAAATACAGTGGAGGCCAAAGGTTTGGGAACACATTAAAAATCTAAATTTAAACCTCTAAATTAAGTTTAAGGATTCTAAACAATTTAACACAAGAACCGTCATGATTGAGAAATAATGTCTAGGTCACTATCACAGCTAGCTAATTTGTGACTTCTACCAAGTTCAATTCTTTGCGCAAATTACAGACAAATTAAAAAAATGATATCAGTAACATTCTAAAATCATGCTACATGTCAAGTATCATCAGGTTGTACACAAACTTGAAGTTCATGCCAGCTCAAATGTTGCTGTCAGTACAAGTATGAAGACATTATGACATTAATTATTCATATTCACTTTTCAATTCAGCAACTTAGGAAAGAATTCTGAAAAAGCATCATATGCCAAACAAACAGAAATAGCTGTCATGCACTGTAAAATATACGAGGATTTATAATATATTATAATAAGCCTTGGATGTCAAAGACTAATGATGTCTCCCAGGATAAACTCATGACAGCTCAAATAAGATATTAGACTTCAAAGTGCTTTTTAAACCAAAATATACATTTGAATTACAAAACTACTACTTATTAGACAGCTATTGTCTTATGACACTAATATAAGAGCACACATATCATGATGCGAGTGTAATGAGAGCCACAACTGCTGTGACCTTGCTATAGTAATACACTGTAAGAGACGCCGGGTTATGCCAATGAAAAAAAAGGCGTTTATTTGCATCCTTCACACTCCAGAACGTGAAACTAAAGCTAATAATAAAGAAAACACAATGTGTGTCCCTACCCGTGGAGTATGAATAGATTTGGATGTGTTGAGGAGTGTTCTCCCGGTGCCGGAGAACACGACCACACGGAGCGACGCCATGATCTTGACACTGCGGGGAGAAAGACGCTTCCACCGGATGAGAACAATTCTTCCCCCTCCCTTCCCTGAAAATTACACAAGCTCTTAGAAATCTTACACATTATGCTATTAAACATCATATTTTATAATGACAGAGAATATATGTAATTTCATTAGAGAAAATTGTTTTATTGTGTTCAAATGAAGAGGCTTTTTATTTTATAGTTAGATTGACGCGAGAGTGTTCTTTTGATATAGCGCCCACCTGAGGTTGGAGGTGTGTTTAACAGCGTCGAATAACAACGAAGAGCTCATCCAGTCCCTACAGAAGAAACATGAATTGTGTCAATTCAAACTGTTATAGTTTATTGGAATGCTTTTGTTTCTGATATTGCGTGGAGAAAAGCTTTTTATTCATCAAAGAATCCTGAAAAAAATATTGCAGTTTCCAAAAATAAATAAATAAAATGTCTTACTGATTCCAAACTTTTAAACACCACTGGTTTTTAAAAGTTTGGAATCAGTAAGATTGGAATGTTTATATATATATATAAACTTAGCTGATTCAGACTACATGAAAGGAAATATAAGATATAAAAAAATGTGTGTATATATATATATATATATATATATATATATATATATATATATATATATATATACACACACACACACACACACACACACACACACACATATATATATATATATATGTGTGTGTGTGTGTGTGTGTGTGTGTGCACACACACACACACACACACACACACACACACACACACATATATATATATATATGTGTGTGTGTGTGTGTGTGTGTGTGTGTGTGTGTGTGTGTGTGTGTGTGTGTGTGTGTGTAAATTTTTTATATCTTATATTTCCTTTCATGTATTCTGAATCAGCTAAGCTTATATATATAAACATTACAATCTTACTGATTCCAAACTTTTAAAAACCAGTGGTGTTTAAAAGTTTGGAATCAGTGAGACATTTTATTTATTTATTTTTGGAAACTGCAATATTTTTTCAGGATTCTTTGATGCATAAAAAGCTAAAATGAACAGCATTTATTCAAAATATAAATATTTTCTGACAATATAAATATTTGCTATCACTTCTTAACAATTTAAAACATTCTTGCTGAATAAAAGTTTTAATTTCTTTTGAAAAAAGGAAGAATAAAAATGTACTGACCTCAAACTTTCACATGGTAGTGTATATTGTTAGAAAAGAGTTCTATTTTAAATAAATACTCTTCTTTTTAACTTTTTATTCATCAAAGAATCCTGAAATAAGTATCACAGGTCCCAAAAAAATATTTTGCAGCACAACAGTTTCCAGCACTGATCTGAAGGATCATGTGACACTGAAGACTGGAGTAATGATACTGAAAATTCAGCTTTGCAGGAATACATTAGATTTCAATGTATATGTATGTATAGGTATATGCTGTTAATACTTTCTTAAAGAAATACACAAAATATATATTTATACAAAGTGTTCTTTTTGTAAACAGTGGTTGTGTATACTTATTAAAGTCATTGGTAGGCTGCTAAAATAAAATTGTGTGGTTTGGCTTGGATTTTATTTTTAAACCCATGTAATTGCGCGTAAATTTCTGTAGATGGCAGCAAGTGTCCAGCTCCAGCCCTGAACAGTCGAAACGTACAGTAAATACAACTCTCTTGAGTGATGTGTATTAAACATCAGCTTCAGCCTCTTATTGTGTTCATACCATACTAATGAGTGTTATAATGCAGAATAAGCATTTGTTATGCTCATTTTAGTGAAGTAATTTCTAAGGAAAAATTAACTGGGGCTTTTGTGGATCATGTTTATTAATGCAGCAGTACAAAACTGAGATTTATTCATACCATGCGCAGCTTCAGGACTCAGGAGTATCACCCGTCTCATAGCTCTTGTTTTTTAATGCATAAGAAAAGATACCAAATGTGCGAAAGACATGCCAACTGCAATCTTCAGTCATATCTTACCAAAGAAGCTATGAAGGACTTGTTTATTTTACAGTAGTTAATATTTAACAGATAGATTAGCCAAGGTGAAAATTAAAAAGACGGACAAAATGTGTTATATATCATTATCGCAGTATTATTATTATTGTTTTAACAATAAAATACTATTTTAGCTTTTCAACTTCAAAATCTCATTTAAATAACTTTGTTACATGCAGTTTCTTTGTAATTAATTGTGAAACATAATATACATTTTTGACTGAAAATGGTGAGGAAAAGAGTCATTGTTAATTTCGTGTTCACACAAAATGAGGGTGATTAAATGATGACAAAAATTAAATTAAACATAATCTGTACTCTGGAGCATCAACTACAAGGCCATTCATTTATATTTTAGACCCTTGACTGTATCCCCTCGCCCTTAACATGGTCCCAACAAATGCAACTGTTCTGACCTGCCTTTGTAATATGGGACCATATCTCAGAAAGCCAAGCAGCAAAAGAGCCCTAAATTGGCCACCTTGGCAAGATAAGCCTGTGGAAAATTGAGCGTGTCCCACAGGACGGGAACGAGGCTGCAGAGAGCGGGTTCAATCAGGTACAGCAAACAAGAGCTTTCAGAGGCCAGGCATTGGAATTTTTATACAGCTTTATCTGATTGTTTGGAAAATAATCAAATTTTGATTTCTACTGATACTTACAATTTAGCCAAGGCTGTAAGCCCTGATATCACAATCAATTTCAATTGAAACAGCCTTGTTACTTCGGTGGTAAAATTAAAGTATAGCTCAGATGAAACATGTATTTCATTGCAATAAAGCTCTTTAGTTATTTATGCCTCCATTAAAATGTAGAATACACTGTGTACCTGTGTCTGACCCACAAGCCTCTCTGGGGTAAGTCTAAACAGATGCTTTACCCTTGAAATCTCTCGAGGCCAGCCTTCAGCTTTGCTTGCTCTCAAACGCTGGGTTAGAATGCTGCCTGCAGTCATAGTAAACGATAAAACCCACCCCCATCCGCTCCCCAGGGGAGAAAGTTAAGGGACATCTGAAAGAAAGGCCATGTTTCGCTGAGATGGTGTGATATTAACTTCCCTTCAATAATAAATAAAGCTAAACATCTTCCTTTTTTTGGCTTGCTCCAGATAAATCTTTCCCAAAGGAAGATTTTATTGCTCAGAGGTTATTCTTTCAAAGCTCAGGAGACTTGTTGGCACTTTCCACACTTTCAAACTGGGTCCAAAATAGGGCATAAAACACCTGAAAATTTATGTTTATAATTAATGAAATATATTATGTGTTAAAATGTCAGGACACACTGTTGTGGAGGGGTTATTAACCCTGGCAGTTGCTATAGTAACCTCCTATCTTTGGGGCAGAATTGATGACAGACTGAGGTGGTCAGACAGACATGTTTAACTTATATTATATACATACTTATAAATTCTTTCCACTTTGGGGATGTAGAGATGTAGTCTGGTTGTACTTCAAAATTTCATATACAATATATAGATTTTAGCACTATCAGTAAAATCTGTGTCCCATATTCACTGAGAGCAGCACTATATGACAAAACAAGGAGAACTTAAATGCTATAATTTTGCATAATTTACAATACATAACAATGCATAAAATGAGTAGGCTTAATGAATGTCAATAAATTAAAATATTGTTAAGAATCGCAGATTATGTGTTATTTGTCACATGCAGTAGACCATTTTTCCAAAGCTTGCTGTGATTGTTTGTAGAGCTGCACAATTTGGCCAAAATAATATATCAGTATGACTAATTATAATTATCATTATTATTCATTCTTATGATTGTTATTATTGCTAAATAAAACCAAAATAAGAAGTATTATTGACGAAAATGTTTATAATAAATAATAATAATAACATAATAAAATACATATGCATATATTTATACATAATAACTGTTAAATTGCAATACTAATATTTATGGTCGTCCTTGTTTCTTAATTTGTAAATGTTAAATCAAAAGTGAAGGTGACGTGTCGCCTAGTATGGTGTCCCAAACTCAGAATTTGTGCTCTGCATTTTTCCCATCCAGGTGCACATGCACAGCAGTGAGTACTGAACACACACACACACACACACACCGTGATCACATACGTGGAGCAGTAAGCAGCCATATTGCTGCGGTGCCTGGGGAGCAGTTGGGGGTTCTGTGCCTTGCTCAAGGGTCTCACCTAAGTAGTACTGAGCGTGGAAGAGACCGCTGGTCAATAATAACAAAGTTTAATATTTTTAAAAAATCCCTTGCCATAAGCATACAGATCAGTTTTAGGACAATGAAGACATACTGAAGGTGTCAGGTAAACTTATGAATGCATGAGAACTCCAGAATCATTCAGTATAGTTTCACCAAATGTACATCTACAACGACAGGCGTGTTTCTTCAGCTAGTGGGAATGCTTATGCATCCTCAATGATGTCTTGCAGTGGAATTGGTAAACTAACATGAAAGTTTATTATTGGTGTGAGTAAGAGCTGTTGGCAGCATGTGATGGAGGGGCCATGGTGCATGTGCAGAGGGAGACTTCCGGCTTGTCGTAACAAACGTTGGCAAATAATCCATGAAAGTTCTCAAACCCATTCTCATTTTCTCCCTCTCGTTCCCTCTGACTATTGTGGTGGAGGAAGTAAAGTGTTGCATGAACGCTCTCTCCCATTAAGCGGTCTCCTGTCGCTGTCTGCTCCATCGGTGCACCTGTGTCCTATTGTCATCCGGTGCTCCACTGTCTCGCCGTCCTCCGTGCAGACAGTAGGAAGCCACGCCCCCCAATGTCAACAATGATTAACGACAGCCACTTCAGTGATGCCCGTCCTCCCCAGGCTGGGATCCGGGCAGAGTAGGCAGCGAGTTTCTGAGGTTATCAACACCTTTAGGCGGCTAAATTGAGCTTGAACGAAGGCTGCCACAATGCTGCATAGCGGGCTACAAGTGTTCTAAATAACCACAGGCAAATGTTATAATTATAATTTTTTTTTTTTACATGTTCTTCAAATAAGCTGCAAGTAGAGAGAGCAGACGCATGTCTTGAAATGGTAAATGCACTCCAGAGTGCAGCCTGGACAATGAATGGCATGAATATATATTAACATGCAGAAATGTGTGTCGAGGCACTAAAACATTAGTGTTTTAAAAATTAAAAGAATATTTAAGGGTCAATACAAGTTAAGCTCAATCAGCAGCATGGCATAATTACTTAAAAAAAATTACTTTTAAATTATACACAATTAGGGCTATTCATTTTTCATATAATTATTTATAAAAAGTTAAATATGATAATATAACTTGCCACATTATAATATGACATTTTCAATGTATCTATATATATTAAAACATTTGTAAAAAAGTACCTTTGAATTACCACAGTTTTTGACATTTAAATCGATTAAATTTCTATTAAAAATGGCACGGTCAAAAAAATAAATAAAATGAAACATGGATGAATTGTTAACTATAAGATCAATATATATATATATATATATATATATATATATATATATATATATATATATATATATATCCTATATATAAGGAAATAAATTAGGTGAATTTTCATTTCATGACTTTACAATACTATCAGTTTCAATATAGCCAGGACATAAACAATAGTCATGTTAAAACTGCTTGCTAAATTTCTTAATAAAGTTATATCCAATTTTACAACTTTGCAACACCATAAACCATAAACCCTGGAATGACCACAAAAATGATTTAAGTAGCAAATAATGTACAAAGTTTAACAGAAGAATTAATAATAAATGCTTTAACCCCCCCCCCCCCTTACATTCATTGTAAGAGCCCTACTTTAATCTTGATTTTTGCTTTTATTAAAGCAATGAGATGTCATTTAATGTTTTTTTTTTACAAATGCTGCACTAATATGCTGGGATTATGTATGTGTGTAGTTTAGCATGGTTGAAATGCTTTATTTACCAGTCAACATCAAGGACTGGCGAATCAGTTTACTTTCAAAACAGCAATACAGGTGATAAATACAGAAGTCACAAGGATTCAGTGGAATGCCTGTTTTTTTTTTTTTTTTTTTTTTTTTTTTGGAAAAACTGGTTCACAGTCACCCAGTTATGCAACATTTTTGTTACACAAGTTCACTTTGTAGGTTCATAGAAACCCAGAGGATGGTTTTCTTGTTCAGAGGTTGTTCTTTCACAGCTCAGGAGACTCAGGGTTCTCACATATTCATTTAAGCATCTACTTTATAAAATCCTTTGGATAATTTAAAACAGAAACAAATGAGAAATCTTTGGCACAGTAAACAGAGCTATACAATTTAAATATATGGCATATATAAAGAAGATCATTGGTGTCTCTCTCCCCTCCCTCCAGCACATTTACGGAAACCGTCTCAGTCACAGAGCCCTTTGCATCGCAGATGATCCCACCCACCCATCACACAGCTTCTGTTGGTCTGCTCACTACCTCACTCAGCATGGAACTGATGTCATTCCACTACCTCATCAGTCAGTTAAATAAAATAACTGCTCTTGAAGCCCTTTGTCACTTTAATTTTTTTTTGCACTAAAAATCTTTTATCTGCACTGTTGTTCACTTCATTGATTTGCGCTCTGTCTGCCATGTGCCGTGCGCTGATTTATTTAACTTTATTTTTTATTTTATTATATATCTTTTTTACATTCCCTTATTGTATAGTTGTATCTACATTTTATATTTGATCTAGATTTTTAGGCTTTAATGTTAATGTTATCTGTGTGCATATATATTTATATATAGTTGTAGTATTTGATTAAGTATATGTTTGTGATTGTGCTGGATGTATTTGATGTTTTATATGGCATGTGGCCTAGTAACAGGAAGCTGATATCGTGTGCATTCTGGGTAGGCACTGTCCCGCTATAAAACTGCTGTGGCATGTGACAGTGGTTCAGATGCAGTCCTGTCGTATCTAGGGAGATGTAGCTGTGTCTTAGCACCATCAGTTTGATTTAATTTCAGGTGCCCTGAGCAGGGCCAGCACATCACCACCGTAATTCATCTCAACCTCAGTCACAACAGAATCAGTGGCAGCTGCCAGTAATGTTGATATGGTTAAGCCAGATATGCTATTAGCTGCATATCAAATGTTCAACATATAGAAAATCAAGACACAATATTCAGGGTAAAAGTTCCAAGCAGACACTGGCTACGTGTCTTTGGTTCTGTATAAGATGATATTTTCACTAGATTCCTTTAGATGAGAAATGATCTCTCTATATTCTGTATGCACCTGTTGTAACCAAGGGAAATACTTATCTAAATTTCTTCCAAAAATATGCTCTAGTAAGCTCAGAAACAAACTATTAAATATATATATATATATTTCTTGTTTTTGTATATATTATATTTTATTTCGTTTTTGCAGTTTTTTTTGCCTACAGAAATGTAGGCAGAGTCACATATATTCAGTGAGCCTGGGCTGCACAATTTATACAGTGTCAGGGAGTGGTTTTAGTTTTAAATAATTTAATAATAATAATTATAATTTTGTAAAAAAAAAAATGTAATATTATAGAAATGAGTTAATTTTGATATTTCTTTAAAGTGAGTGAAACAAACCAACTCATAGCACAAAATAAAACCTTGAAGTCTGTTTCTAATATTTGTTGTTATAGCTGCTGTTTCCCCATCAAAACGATGTCAGTTATGGAGTATTGTTTATTAAAATTATATTATGTTCATTTTTTTTAATAATTTTAGAAGAAACTAATGATATTGCAAAAATGGCAACATTCTCTCAAAACAAACTGGTATTTTTTAAATCACTATATACACTTAATTTGTTTGTAGTATTTCATAATTATAGAAGTATATATTATGTTCATACAATTAATTAATAATTACTTCAGTTATATTAAAATAATATATATATATACATACATACTAAAAACAAATAAGATCTGAATGTTATGAATCATTAAATCATTACATGTATAGACTTATACAGGCTTAAGGTGATAAGGTGATGGTATGTATGGGTATAATATTAACATTACATTTACTTTTAGTCATTTAGCAGACGCTATTATCCAAAACGACTTACAAATGAGGGAAATAGAAGCAGTGATATGAAGGACAAGTATTAAAAATGTCTTCACATCACTCAACAGAAAGGTATGTTTTCACCCATCAGCTTATCTGATAATTATCCTCTCAAGTTTACAATGTAACACATTCACTTAAAGATTAAAAGGACTAATGTCACATTGATTTCTTTCTGCTTGAGGCATTAAACACTTGCGTGTTAAGTATTTATGAAGAAGAGACAGAACAGAGCTGCAAGAGAAGAGTCTCTCTTTTTGAAAACGTCAGAAAAGAGAAACCGACTAATGTAAATTCTGTGGCAAGCATATCTCATTCAAAGTTTTTTAACGCTGCTCTGGCGGTTCATGGCCGGTTGCAAAAGTCTGAATGGATAAGAATAAAGATGTATTTCCACATTCACGTGTTGTGCCAGCAGAACTGGGAAAGGCCATTGCTTCTTCCTTCAAGTCAGAATGATTCTGTGGCTTTTCATCGTATGTCAAGGCTATGTTCAGTTGGGTAATTGTGAGGTTGTGTATGTGGGTGTTTTTATTAGTACACCAATTGTCACAGTCCCATTTTATTTGTGCACCTCAAACAGATATACATTCATATACTAGAAACTATAAAGTTGCATTCTATACAGTCGTGACCCAAAAGCATGTCACAGATCTGCTTTTTTAAAGGCGCAGAAAGCAGGGAAAAATCAATGTCAACTGTATAAAATAAATCGCCACTCTCCAAATAGCCATTAGGACAGCAGCATTAACAGGCAAAACTACAAACGGGAGGAGAAAAACTGACAATATACAATCGGCGAAATCTGAGATCCTTCAACATGCCTGAAATACTTGTGTCATTATGCAATGAAAGAGCGAAACACTCAAACAAATCAAACTACTGGCAGATCTTACAGAAATCAAAGCACATTGGCTCGCGATGTTGTGTTCACACAAAAGGCTTCATTCATGGTGCTTTTAGTGTAATGAAAGTGTAGTGAGCAAAGTGGTCTGAAAATGGCAGGAAAGAGAGGTTATGATGATCGTGCAAGAATCCTGTGCCAAAACTGTTGTAGGATAATAACTTCAATTTTATTTCCAGCCTCTTCAGATATAACAAAACCAATATTGTGGAGGTGGGCTGGTTGTCTCAAAAGTTTTTTGCTTGTAGTGTAGCTATCATATGATTATTTACACAGCCACAGAATTGTGTAGCTTTCAGTTTAGATGTAAAGCCACCTACTTTGCGATAGTGATTGTAAAAAGGTGAGAAAGTCAACTTTTTGCAGCTGTACACAAACAAACTTTCTTTTTTCCCTGACAATGGGTGTTTGCATAGGTACTGAACACATTTTTGTCTAATACATGCTTACTTCAGGGATTTTCTTTATAGAAATTGATTTAAGTTAATGAATTGTAAATAAACGTGTTCTATTATGGTTAGTTTTCTCTTTCAGTTCAGCTGCTGTCAAAGCAGACCAACAGTTTGAAGGAAATCTTGCAGAATACGTTAGTTAAAGTTAGATAATGATAACGTTTATGTGGATTCAGTTTAATGGGACATATAAATGTAACTCGACCACCCCCTTGAGTACTAACGTCTTTTACCATCATAATAACAGTTTGTACAGTGGGACTGCATGCTGCATTAAATGTGTTTGCCAAGAGCTGACATCTGCATACTCGTGCAGTATGTTTCTGGCATATGTTTAAGCTATTACGTTGCATAAGCACACAATAAATAAAGCCAAAAAGGCTGTTTACATTGATTTTTGTTAGTCAAAAAATAATGATTTATAAGAAAAACAGAACAGTATTTGTTGTATTCTGCAGGTTTTATAACACGTGGTTGCTTTATTTGCCTGATAATCAGTGCCATAGCTCAGAGCTGTGAAGATGACTACAAAAAATGTGATCTCCATTATTCCAACACTCTCTCTTTCAATGTGTTCATTACCCCATATTCTGTTATTTGCAGTGATAAAAGAACATGGAACATGCAAACACAAAACTATCCAGATTGAAGAACAAATGAGCTTAAATTACCACGGAGAGTTGTTTACACAATACTTTTTATCCCTAAAAGCAAGCTGTCTGGAGAGTTATGGGCCTGGGGTCACAAATGGAGAGCTTTTGAAGTGCAAAGGATGCTGAAACATCAGACAGTTATTTATATATTTATTTGGTATATTTGGATGCAGATTGCTGTATATTTTCAGTAAACAGCTATCATTATTAGAGCAAAGAAAATTCAGATTACAGTAGGGACCTCCTGAAAGTGCTATTGTTGTCTAGTAAAACAAAGCTTTGCAATATCAATGCCTTTTTGTCATGTAACCGTGTCACTGGTGTTTGTATAGACCTGGCAAAGATGCTAGAAGAAAATGTATGTTATTTCCTCCTTTAAAAAACAATTTTCACCAATTACACTGCTCAGAGAAGAATGGGCATCCATAGGAAAATGTCATCTAATGACATCTTTCATGTCATCTAAGTGAATTTTTCTTTGGCAAGCATTTTGTAGGCATTTTTTTTTATATCATTTTTGGAACCAATAGTTTGAAGGCCCCATTGAGCTAAGCGTTGTTTTTTTTTTTTATGTGAATAAGCTTTTTTCACTCAAATTCTGAGGTGCATAAGTTCAGATCACAATCAGTTTGTTCCAAAAAGAAATACAAAACCTGACCTAATTGAATACAATATTTGACAGTAACATAGTAAAAATATTTATACCCCCACCCCCCCACCTTTTTTCTTTTTTTGATATAATATGGCATAATTTGCATGTAGGTATGTGGATGGAAACCCGTCTACTGAGAATTATAACACACATAATCATTCAGTTTTTGTTTTTTTGTTTATGAGGAGAGGGACCACACTTACAACAGAATTGTAATCACTAAACACTAAACCCTATATGGCCAAAAGACTGTGGGTCTTTGACTATTTCAATCATTTTTGTGAGGGTGAATCTTAATAATAAGGCATAAAAATAATTTCTAGAGAATTCTTTGTCAATTTTTGTTAAAAAGAATTTATGTTAAAATGCTTTGGCTCATATAGTTTAGATAAAATTTAACACAAATACTAAACTGTAGCTTAAAACAATTTAAATTATTTAAATTATTATTATTGTTGTGGTTCAAAATAATTTTACTGAATACACTGATGAAAAAAAACAGTAAAAGTAGGACACAATGTACTATATTAATTAATATGTAGGATTTATTTATTTACATTTACAATCAGGGCTGGACTGGGACAAAAAATCAGCCCTGGACTTCATCCAGACCGGCCCACCATGCATGTAAACATGCGCGCACACACACACACACACACGCACACTACATGTCTATACATACATTAATCTGGATGTAAAATTACTGATTAGAATGTATTACTATCAAAACCAAGAAAAAACTATTAAAATAATAAACAAAGAAAAATGTAAATTATTTTATCAGGCTTCATTTTAAATATCTAAAAGTCTTATTTTATGTGCTTCTTATTATTCTAATAGAAATCTTAATGCACATTTTCTGCTGTAACTATATTTCATGTGCTTAACATAACCCTTTTTTTATATATTAATTCACACAAATTACCTCTGACCTGTTGGCTGCTTATAGTAGGCTAGTATTAAGACCACTGAACTATAGTAAGCATTATTTATAAAGACCACTGATCTACAATAAAATAAAAGAGTAATTAAGACAAAGAACGTTGTGTAGTGATTTATTTTCAATTTTTCATAACATAATCAAAGGCCTTTAAAAAGCTGCATCATAAATGATGAACACTGCTCCGGGTGTGTGTTCACAGTGTGTGTGTGTGTGTGTGTGTTCACTGCTCTGTGTGTGTACACTTCGGATGGGTTAAATGCAGAGCACGAATTCTGAGTGTGGGTCACCATACTTGGCTGTTGTTAAAAAATTATCATAAATAGCACCGTTTTCAGGTACAGATATTGCATAATCAAATGCAATATAATAAATATGTACTGTAGTGCACATATTTAGCAAAATACTCCTTTCTTATGGCTATTTTTCAATCTCAACTAACCTGCTATGGTCTTTAAAGGGTTTTCCTGAGGTAAATGTAACATTCTGTGAAATAATTGTTCTCCTGCTGTTTTGACTGATAATTGATCGATATTATTTCTGAGGCATATATAAATTTCTGTAAGTTGTACTGTATCTTTAAACAGAAAGTAACAGATGATCGGTTTACTTGAACTGAGGCGCTAAAGCGATCTGTCACGTCACATTCTCTGACGCCAAAACGGTATTGTCTGAATTTTGTAATAAAATGGACAGAACCTGAGAGCTGAGAATTTTAAATGTAATTTATATAGATCAGTGAGTGGTGGCATATTACAGCTGGAATATCCTAACTTTTTGAAACAAAACAATGCAGTAGCCTCCGTGTATCATTACACTTCTGTCTCACCTCAGCAGTCAAGTCCCGCCCTGAGGACGTCTTCACTTAAGTCTTTTGCCTTCCAGCAAATAATTTATTTATCTGGACACATTTGGTGGCATCTGCCTCAAGTGCTTGTCGTTTTCTCTCTCTCAACTTCGGCCCCTCCTTTACGCTTAGATATTTTATTATTTAACATATTACATTTCGTCGCAGTTGTAAAGCGGCCGCTTTTCAAGGCTAGAACTTGATTCTGATTGGCCAATGAGCAGTGAACACGTCACGTCTCGCAGCTCGCATCAGCATCATGCGCACGCGTCGTTTTATCTGTTCTTTATGCTGCTTTTTGTAATGTTTTAAATTATTGTGACTAACGTAAAAAAAAAAAAAAGCATCTTGCGGCTTCATGAAAGAGACACGTAAGGCCGGAATTGGACTGTACAAAAATATACTTACGAATATATTTGCGATAAATAATGATTTAAAAACAAAATACATAACGCACCGGCCCAACCAGACCGCGGCCCACCGGGAATCTCCCGGTAGTCCCGATGGCCAGTACATGCCTGTTTACAATGCACATTTACATTTAGTCATTTAGCAGACACTTTTATCCAAAGCGACTTACAAATGAGGACAATGGACCTTTTAGAGGTGTTCTACCTTTTGAATTTTGCAGTTTATTGTGTTGTGTTTTAAGGCTAATGGAAATGTCTTTAAAATGACTGGATAATGTCCATTTTTGGGTTAGGGTTTTTTACACTAGAAATGAATGTTGATATTAATTTGGAAGAATCTTATGAGAAAACGTTTGAGCTCAAATTTAGATTTGATTGCAAAAATTTGGGGTCAAACCTGAGTATAGTTGATATCTGAAACTTATAGAGATGCATGTGAAATTATTATGGTCTTTTTCTAAGGAGATCAAATCTGGGAAGTCTCCACATCGTCTAGAAACAAGTGTTATTATTGAGATACATCTTCTCTCTACAGGGAATAAATTGTGAAAATTGACTGTAAGATGTCATGTTAGAACTATGTGAGGTTTGATGTTTCTTAAGTTTGCATATTCATGGCATGTGAAATTAGTGGTAATGTTTCTGCTCCAGTAATGCATCTGATGGGCCTTGTTGCCGCATCAAGCAGCAGCGAGGAGTGAGATAACAGCGTCTGACTGACTCCAACGTCACTTCAGATTTTCTAACATTGCTTTGACCCTCAGACGATGTCTGTCCGATCCAGTGGCCCATCTGCGTTTTGCGCATTTGTTTGACAAACACTTGAGGGGAGACGATGATAAGATACATTGGTTGGACTGTTTCACTGACTGATCTTTTCTGATTTGCTTTGCTCTCCATAAGCCTCATCTGTTTGTGTTCTGTATCAGAAGGGAAAAGGAGCATCATACACTACATTTTCTGAAATGAGACTTGAGAATGTAGACTTCATTTCACACTGCCCTTATGAAACAAAAATATATTGCAGTATATTGGAAAATATAATGTAATATATTAGGCATATATTCTTATATATATTAATTTTTTCCAATATATTGCAATATATTGAAAGCGGCAATCATTTGTATATTTTGCAATATATTATATAATATATGTGTCATCAATATATTATTAAATATAAAATAAAATTTTAGAAATAAAAAGGAAAATAATATATTACAATATATCACAATATATTTTAAGAAATATATTGGTAAATATATTTTCCTTTCGTAAGGGTGTCAGTGTATTTAGAGGTAAAATCCATTGATTCACTCATCCGCTGACTTCTCGCAGAACTAAGCGCTTTGAAGTGTCTTGTTGTTGTTGTCAGAAATTGTGAGCAGAACACAGAAATATATAAAACCATGTACAGAATGATAAATGATGTTCCATCTGAATACAGGGTATGTGTGTACAGGCTGAGGGTAATAAGAAGTGCAAAGCTTAATTAACTTACTATTAATTTTTAATGTTCCTGTCCATTTGAAATGTTACTATTCTGGCACTGTGAAGTTGAGGTCTTTCATCTCGTTCTTTTACAATCAATAATTTTTCTTTGAAGAGAAGGGCCATATCTTTCAGCTCAGACAAATGTGGCTCATTAGTAGAAGGTTTCTGAAAGTAAAAACAGTAAGGACTGAAGTAAACGCTTGGGGCAAATCAATAGAAATTAATGTTAGTTTAATAGTCCACCTCCTTTCTCTCTTAGTCTGTACAAGGGAACAACGTATCATTTACTGCAGAGTTTCAAAATATCACACACTAGAGCAGTTCAGTCATGACGTCAAGTTAGGCCAAACCAGGAAGCTAATTATTTGCCACGGCTTCTCTGGGGAATTTCTAATGGGCTTTTAAGAATAGATTTATTTGTGAAATAAGAGCGTTTGCTGCCTGTAACTTGCATACAGTCACACCTAAAATGTGAATTTTCAAAATGCAAAAAGCTAAGAAGTTGGGACACAATAAATCAAGATCAATCCGCACGACGTCCTCAATGACTGACTCTGTCATTAGGTTCATACACTTAAAAGTTTGGTGAAGATAAAATGAATTTCAAAATGAATTACAAAGAAACAGCAAGTAGAACAAGCAATTAAATGTGAAATTAAGCATTTTCTTGTAAAACATACTCTAATAATCATTGTTTTATTTACAACATCGAAAAATAATTTTTCAAAGTGGAAATGAATTAATAGGTTGCTTTTATTGTATTTAGTCAATGAAACAAATGAAATGTTTAATGCCTTGACATTCACTTCATGCCTTTAGTCGTTATAAAAGCTTCATTCTGTTCTGTGATTTCTGATTTCATCAACCAAGCATAAATTGTACTATGTTAAAATGAATAAGCTTTCTGTTTATATTTAACAATAATGTATAATTTAACCTTGAAAATTTCTGTATAGTATAGAAAAATAAATTTATAAAATAAGGTATTAATTTATTTTATGTTTCTAAAGCCATGCATTTGAAAATAATTTTACATTTTGGATGCAGTCAATATGTCGTTATTAAACGTGTGACATATCTGAACATACTAGTATTATTCATATTAGTAAACGTATGGATAGCTGTATGTTAAATGTACACATTTTATGTATAATTAATGAGATATTAGATACATCAGGCTGGGTGAGATGGAGAAAAACAGATGCAAAGGGACAAGACAAAGGATAAATGTCTTTGTTGTGAATCTGCAACATTAACATCCACGCCAGTAGGTGTCAGTATAAAGTCTATGACTGCTGAAGTGAAGAGCCAGCGAAACTATACATTTAATATAAAAAAAATCAATAAGGTTGTGATTTTGGGCCCTACAGTGCATGACACTTAAATGAATCAACCGATGCTGCTGCATGCAAAGTAGAGCACTTTAGAACAAAATGAGCCCCAAAACCACCAGGACAGCAGCACTAAAGAGTGCGATTTTTTTTATTGGTTCCCCGCTGCAAACCTCTCAGAACTCCTGATACATTTGTTTCCCCCCTCCAGCAACTATCAATACTGCAATAGATGTAAAATCGCCATGATAGACTCGTCAAATGCTCATTTATGATGCCCTGTGGGTTTCATGATGGGCTGCAGATGAACAGATTTAGATGCACATTCTCGCTTCACAATGAAAAAAAAATCTGCCAGAAATGAACAAGGGTTTTAGAACTAGAACCGTATCTGTAAGGCACTGAGCATTAATTGCTGGCGGGACGTTTTCTCAGCAGCAAACTTTCTTTTTGGCAGATCATTATCCAATGCCTGGGCTTTTTGCTAATCATTTTTTTCTCAGGAGCTCACCATCACTCCCAAGAGGACTGTTCTATTCTCTTCACCTCACTAATGATGTTCTGAATGATGAGGGAAGAGCTCAGGATATCCAAGCTAATTATTCCAAAATAAATGCTGATATCAGCACTTGGGGAGGTTGCTTGTGTTTTGACAGCAGACAGTTAGCAGAACATTGCAGAATAAAATATAGGTGAAAATCTCATGCTGCATTTTTCAGATGTTTTCAAAGAGTCACGGCAGTTTCAATGCCATTCAATGTGTGTATTGATGCTTAAAACCTGTGTTCAAATGACTGATGATTCCAATGCTCCATTTAGAATATGTTAAGTCTAAATATTTATTTACATACACTCTCAGAAAAAAAGGTACAAGAGTGGTATAATGTACACCTTTGTGCTTTATTTACCCCAAAAGGGTACATACTGGTACATTAAAGGTACGTATTAATACAAGTGTAGCTTACATATTAGTACCTGTGATGAAGCATCCTTTGTGGGATGGAAAAAGTAATGTGAGTCTTTGAGGATATAAGAAAAAAAGGGCTTTCTTTTTTCTTTTTTCTTTTTTTTAAATAAATTACAGGGTGTAATTTATTTACAATGCCAGTAATTAAGACAGTCCAAAGTGAAGGGTTTACAGGTGCACACAAAAACCGTAGGGTAGTTCCTGCATTAAACTTAGCCCATTACATCTGAATAAAAGGGTTTTTTTTTTTTTTTTTTGTGGTAAGAAATATAAAAACGTAAGACGTAACCGTAAGAACAAATGCCCCCTCAAAAAAATCTTGAAATGTTGAAAGAGAATCTTTAAAAAATAAAACATAAAATGTTACACTTCAGTCTGACTGGAGGCAGAAACAAAACGAGTAAACAAGCACTTGGATTGTCTGAATGTGCACTTCTGCCACACAAAGTACCACTTCTAGAGCTTCACACAACAGATGAAGTCCAAATATCATGTAGTGAGTAAACTGTTAGATAAAGGTCAGCAGCTGTAGAGAGCAGACATCCTAGACCAGACGCTGGGCCTTCCTTGAATGCAGTACGACAGAAAATTACAAACAATTGTTACAAACAAATCTTTCAGAAAAATGAAGAGAAAGGGGAGACTTTTTTTCTTAAGTTACTTGCTTCTCAGTTTTTTCCTCTTTTGTGTATTTTCCAGAGAATCAACCAATCACAAACTAAGCATTTATTATTATTATTATTATTAATAATAATAATTTCTAGTAAGAAACTTTGAGGGAGACATCTGAGACAACTTCAATAAAAAAAACGGGCCGAGAATAAATTATCCGAAAATAATGTGTACCCTTACAGACAGTAGATGGCACAACTACACCTTTAAATTGCTAATCCTATTAAAATCCATAATCATATTGTATTACTGGGTGCACTGTTTTGTATTATTAAACATACTTAATGATTAAGGTTTTTCTGTATTTTCCAGCTTCTCTGCCATTTAGATGAATCCATTAATTCTAGATGCCTAATTCTCTATATCAGGACAGAAATACCAAACAAAAGAAGAAAAAGCCTCAGGCTAACTCCTTGTGTCAAAGTGGCTAGTTAATGAGCTCTGCAGTCTGACCTGGTTCATTCAGAGAACTTACTACACAATGCTGCTGGCCTTTTCCTTTGACCAAGCTGGTGGTGTTGGCAAACAAAGCAACTTGGCAAGCTTAGCAATTAGACATTAAGCATCTTCAAAGTCTTTTTATTTTTAATCTGCGTTGTCAAAGTCACCACCTCTTACCAACAGATGCCCCATTAGATTTCTGAGCCAAGTTTATTTGTATGCAACTTCCATTATGCACACTAAGTATATTTTGTTCAATAGTTTTGAATAGATAGAATCTATCTATCTATCCATCCATCCATCCATCAATAAATAGATAGATAGATAGCATTGGATGACATCACTGACATTTACATTACATTAACATTTATTATATATATATATATATATATATATATATATATATATATATATATATATATATATATATATATATATATATATATATATATAATTATTATTTTAATTTTAATTTTTTTTTTTTTTGTCCATCCATTTTTTCAAGGCACTCATTATTTCAAGCTTTGAAATCGGTTGAATCCAAATCCAATTATTTACTTTCTAATGCAATTCAACAAATACATTATGTAAATTCAGACACAATCTACTTTAAGTTTCATGTAGCATTTAAGTGTAAAATGCAAATAATATGCCATTGTTTGAAGACTATACTTTTTTATTTTTTCTTAGCCATGTAAGGCTGTTGTCTTTTATCTCTTCTCTCTGTTGTCTTGTGTCGCACTGACCCTGAGAGGGTGAATGAATCGAGTCCACTGGCATAACTGTCACTGTCCGATCCAGTTTACTAATTACCCCTCTCGTGCTGACTGTGTCCTTTTCATGTTGTGTGTGCTGTCTGAACCTATTTGTAAATCTAAATGAGTAATCAATATCAAGTGTGGCAGTATTACCCAGTCAATAAGACATATCCAAACTATTAACATTGTCCGAGAGACTGTTTTTGATAATGCCACAAGCTATTTTGTTGCTTTTTCAATTCAGGAAGGAGGTAGGTTGTTGTTTTAAAGGTGCATTATATGTACATCTGCAAGTCAGAGTTGTGTGCTTCTGAGAAATGACCCGAGAAGGCCTTTATAGTTCATTTAAATTGAAGAATTGAGGTTACGTGTTGGAAACAGAATAGTCTTTTGAATTTAAATAAGTAGAATTAAAATGGAAGTTCTTGTTCCGCAGTAAATTGCTGTAGTTTTGAATAATATATATTTTTTTGATTATGAATTACCAAAAAAAGTGCATATACACAACATATAGGGTATTTACAAAAACATTATTCTATTCTATTCTATTCTATTCTATTCTATTCTATTCTATTCTATTCTATTCTATTCTATATTATTGATGGATGTTTTTAAAATGCTAAGTAGATGTCTACATGTGTATTAATATTCAAATGACATTTATTTATTTTCTTATTTTTGTTCAGTTCCTGATTAAATTCCTTTTGTGACTGTTGAAATGCCCTTTGGTTCATGGCCAATTCAATTCAAATGAACTCTCATGAATCGAAAAGCAGCCATCTATTAAATTCAACACTACTCTATATGAATTGTCTGTATTTTGTCAAGTTTAACAACAGTTTAACTCAAATTCAGTTTATTAAGAATTGTGGGAACTATGATTCTCTGGCTATGCTCCACATTATGCGTGCAATATAAAAGTGAGATGTGACCAGCCTCTATAATGCAGCAAAGTACACATACTAATGCATGTTATTGTTGCTATAATTTTTTTTCCCAGTGAAATGTCACATGCATCATGGGGCTGCACTTATGAAAGGTCATGTCAGGCAGTATAGGTACATCAACACTCAAATAGTTTGTGACTGACTTTGACCACAGCTCAAATAAGCAATGGGCTACTAAACTCTTGTGTAATGGTCTGCTTGCTTTTTTATGCTTTGTATCCTTAGCAATACTTAGCTATCTAAAAATATTGGTGACAAAGTCTGCGCAACCCGTCTTTGATATTTTTACCTGCATAGGTCTTAAAGACAAACATGTTGTTGTCTATTTCATTATATATCTCATCACACACAGAGTACTGTTTGAATGAGTATTTAACAGCTTCCCTGTTTTGACAGATTTGTAATTTTCATCCAGACTTGGTTGCAGATTAAACAGTTAAAATCTAGTCCACCCGGAGAATGTTAAAAAGTCAGTTTATGAAATCATGATTTAGTTTATGCCAGCATCTTTTTACAGTGGCTGAGCGACTGAAGTACCAGCCACTCCAGTAAGTCATCCACTAACAGGATAAAGATAAACTCGGTGATGCATTTGAGATTCCCGGAAATTCAAGTTGAACCCCGGGCTTCCATCGCTCTCGGCCAACTAAGATGACAGACTTGCTCGCAGCCAGGTGCTTCATCAAATCTATATTCTCCCCTGTAGAAAGGAAGCAGATGCTGCCGGTCTTTAACAGTGAGAGACCAAGTCTATCACAGCCTATGAACTAACTTGATAAATATCTCTGAAGCTCCTTCTCCTCTGATGTATCTGCTGAGCAGAGAACTTCTGAGGTCTTCTTCATACAGTAGATCTCGCTGCTTCAGATGGCTGAGCAGCAATGATGTAAAAAGACTTTCATCTTATGCTATTCGCTGGAGAGCTTTCTCTTTTCTTCTTATGACACATAGTAAATTTGACTAACCTAAATGCAACATGAACTTGAACTGATGTGCGGACATTCTCCTTCCTGTGTTAGTGTGATACCTGTGGGAAAATGATAGTGCACTGTAAAAAATGAAGTTGTAAATAAAGATTATTGGAATACATTTTGAAAAAAAAATTACTGTTTCTGTTTTTCCACTTGATCATTTGATGTTTAAAGGATTTGTTCACTTCCAGAATAAAAATTTCCTGATAATTTACTCACCCCCATCTCATCCAAGATATTCATGTCTTTCTTTCTTCAGTCGCAAAGAAATTAAGGGTTTTGAGGAATATAATGGACTTCAATGGTGACCAACGGGTTGAAGGTTTCAATGCACCTTCAAAGGGCTCTACAAAATTGGCTTATGCTTTTATCCAAAGAAACTTTCACTGCATGCATTCAAAAGATTTAATAAAACTAATTATTTGAGTGTGTTTTACAAAGAAATACTACTGCAGTCTTTCTAAATATATAATTGCCATACCAAAAGGAGAAATTCAGATTAGTAAAGATTGCTACAGCTGGGTTTGCATAAATGATTTCATTCCATTAATTTTTGGGAAAATACTGGCATCATATGTGCTCACAGCTTAAAGGTCAATAGCACAGCTGTCATATGCTTGGCACACAAAATAGACAATCAATGACCATATGCTTTTGCGGCATGAAACATATTTGGTCGGGATGCACAGCTGTAATAAAAACCACTAATTGAAGCACTGATCTTGCAAAGGTGAAACAAGTTTTCACTAGTGCAGAACTAACACTTTCTGATTACTGAATTAATTCAAATCTGTATATAAAAAATAAAAAAACATCTGTAATCTGATTTTGATTTGGAATAGAGTTGGTTTCAATTATTTTGAATTTCTTTAATGCATCATTTATCAGTTTGGGGAGATTTTAGCCATCTTGAGACTTCTTTGTAAGGCTTGGATTTATAAAATGTGGTCCTGATTCTACTAATGCATAATATTCAGCATTACTGTTGTGGTAGAAGTGAGCATAAAGATGAAACGGTTTTCTTTTATTTACATGAAAGGATGCAGTTCTTAAAGAAGTCTCATTTTAATTGCTCTTTTTTATAATTGAACATTCTGATGTATTTTATAAACATAATCTAGCTTTCTAACTCAAAATTCCCTTCAATTGTTACTCAGTTTAATTCTAACTGCCAGAGAGAGAGAGAGTAAAAATGGTAATGTACATTTAAGTTATGAGTTTTTGGCACAAGAAACGTTGACTAATATTTTAAGTTGACCCTGGAGGAAAACTTGAAATGATAAAAAAAAATTAGATGACCATTTTAAAAGCTCTATCAAAATGACATACAGTTGAACAGTTGCAGGGACAGACTTCCTAGAGTACTTTATGGATAAATGTTCTCCATTTGAGTTACTAGCAGGCCTGAGGATATGAAGAACATCGATAGCTGATGCAGTGCTAACATGTGGGTTGATCAGTGAACGTCGATATTTGCTGTCTAAAGTATCCTGTGTACCACTGTTGGATCACTGAGGGAAAATGTGTATTGCTTTTTTCTTAAGGCAGTCATCTTGAAAATGTCAGAAAGAGAATACTTGGTGAACTTTGGCTCATTTTCCAAGTTAATTAAACAAATTGCAAGCTACTGCCGGGATCCACCGCCCAAGTTCTTTCATCCACAAAAGCTGCGACAGACAATGCGCTGAGATCAAACTCATTGTTTCCATGGAGTCCTCATTTTGTGTAATTTGCAGAGACATCATAATCACAGCAGAACCAGAATTCACTTCATCAGGCTCCTGCTGGACAAGAATGTGTAGTCTGAAGTGTTCAATTTCCAACATCAATTTGGAATATAATGTCAAGATTGTTATGAATTAAGTGCATTTCCTATTTGCTTTGTCTCTATTAAATATCTGGTCTTTTATTTTTAATTTTGTCTTATAATAATGCATTGAAAATGCCTGTGGGTGAATTATAAAAACACGACCAGGTATATGTCACGCCACCCTTTGCATAAAGAAAATTAGGTCTATTTTTTGGGAACATTCAAGGTCCTTTCATTACATTGAAGTATTATTTTTAATGACAGTTAGAACATTTTCCTGCAAACTGTCATTATTATTGCTTTAATTATCAAGCATTCAGATTTTTTTAATTTTTGTTTATTTTTTTCTGGGTAGTTTCTTCTCTTGAGTATTCTTAAAGGTATGGAATAAAACAATATATTGAGAATTTTTGCTTTTGGAACTTTTAATCTCACACTTCTGACTTTTTTTTTCACAAATGTGTTTATATTTATTATTTATTCTAAGAATTGTGAGTTTAAGTCTAAATTTTCGGTAAAGAGTCACTTTTAATAAAAAATCAATATATGTATCCTATAGCAGAAACAAGCTTCCAAAAATGACTCCGCAGATTCTTATTACTAATATATATCTTTTTTTAATCAAATCAGCAAAAATATTAGGCAATACAACAAATATTACCATGCTGTGCAAGTAATATTATTGAAATATATAGTTTATGAAATATTTAAATATATTTTATCTAATTTCTTTTTCCACGTAATAATACTATATTTGTGCTTAATCTTCAGCAATGTCACAGTTCAAAAAACAAAGGCTTTATAAAATATGATTTCTTATTTGTTTCTTTTGAATTTATGGAGAAATATGACTTGCATGAAGTTTCGTCAGATTCATCCACATACCAAAATAATATCATGCATCCAAATTAATGAGAATAGATGCTTATTAGGTGTATGCTGTATAAACTGAGTCATGTTAACACACCTTCTCGATTGTAAATACAACAATAGCATTAAACCAGTATCTCATTTACATAATTGGTCTGTGCATTGATTGTGAAGTGTATCTCAAAGCAGGCGCTGATCCAAGGTTGCTCTGCGACCATAATCCCCTGCACGCAGTACATACAACACACAAACTTATCTTATGCAGTACTCCTCCGACCTGGGAATCCACCCAGCAGTACCAATTACAATCACTGCCTCTCTCTGGCTCGCCCACGCCTTGCATGGGCCCGAGGGAAACAACTGCAACCATGTCAGCGAACTAGAGAGAGGTGTATCCGTTAATGTGCTCTCTCTCTCTCTACCTCTTCCTCTCTGTTCCTGGTCCCTGTTTTCCTTGCAGGTTCTGTTGAGAAGTTTAGCTTTAGAGCTGATCTGCTCCAAGGTTATGATCCTGTTTACCTCTTGTGGTGTGGCGCCGTGTAATGTTAGTCATTACTGCTACTGCTACTCTACAAAAACTATCTGTTACAATGAAGATTTATGTACTTTTATGTTTCAAGTCTGTGACAAAAAAAACTCCTAGGTTGTATCCAGCCATCTAGTGTGCATTTGTGAGATGCACTGACGCTATAGCATACTACAAACCAGAGATGGGACCAAGTCACACATGTGCAAGTCTCAAGTAAGTCTCAAGTCTTAACCTTCAAGTCTCAAGTAAGTCCCAAGTATTTTTTTCTTGGGCAAGTCAAGTCAAGTCAAGTCACAAGCTATGTCAAGTCAAGTCCAAGTCAAGTCACCTTAATATTGTTATTTTACCTGCAGAATCTGATCTTAATAAAGTTAAAAGACAAGATATAAGTAACTGTCAGTAAATTAAAATAATTTAAATGCAAATACTCATGTTCAGTAAAATACATCATGGAATCAAACAAAATTGTAAGTTCCTAAAATTATTTATTTTTCACTTCTGCCAACAGTGTTTGAAATGTTTTACATTTTCAACATTGAGTCCATAAAACTAAACATCCAACAGACTCCTCTCTGAACACCTCTCTCTCTCTCTCTCTCTCTCTCTCTCAAACACAGTTTACATACAACATTAAACTGTTACATTTCTCCTCTCTCTCTCTCTCTCTCTCTCTCTCTCTCTCTCTCTCACTCTCTCTCTCTCTCAGAGTATAGAATATAAATATGACGTATTTTCAGTTGTTTCATACTTTTTTGTTATGTACAGTACAGACCAAAAGTTTGGACACACCTTCTCATTCAAAGAGTTTTCTTTATTTTCATGACTATGAAAATTGTAGATTCACACTGAAGGCATCAAAACTATGAATTAACACATGTGGAATTATATATGGAATTATATACATAACAAAAAAGTGTGAAACAACCGAAAATATGTCATATTCTAGGTTCTTCAAAGTAGCCACTTTTTGTTTTGATTACTGCTTTGCACACTCTTGGCATTCTCTTGATGAGCTTCAAGAGGAAGTCACATAAAATGGTCTTCAAACAGTCTTGAAGGAGTTCCCCGAGAGATGCTTAGCACTTGTTGGCCCTTTTGCCTTCTGTCTGCGGTCCAGCTCACCCCTAAACCATCTGGATTGGGTTCAGGTTCGGTGACTGTGGAGGCCAGGTCATCTGGCGCAGCACCCCATCACTCTCCTTCTTGCTCAAATAGCCCTTGATGCCTTCAGTGTGACTCTACAATAGTCAATAGTCATGAGAATAAAGAAAACTCTTTGAATGAGAAGGTGTGCCCAAACTTTTGGTCTGTACTGTACATAACAAAAAAGTATGAAACAACTGAAAATACGTCATATTTATATTCTGTACTGTGTGTATATATATATATATATATATATATATATATATGTGTGTGTAATATGCACTTGTCATGACTGGGTAATCGCGGCAGCTACATTTGTTTTTCTGATCAATTGTTTTGCTCTATGAGAAAGACAAGGTAACAAAATATTCGGGGCTTATGCACCCTTAGCCCAACCCTAGCGCCGCCCCTGGAATGCGTTTTTTTGACGGCCTGCTAGCGGATCATTAAGGGCTGTTCACATCACGTATTTTGTGCGCGCAAGTTCGTTATTTCCAATGTAGGCGCGCGGTATGCGCGCTTATAATGGAAGCAACGCGCTCAACATCTAAACTTTTCAGAATGCCGCAAGCGCACCGCAGGTCATGTGACAATAACTAACCAATCAGCTTCATCCTTTCTCGTATCAACGTTGAAAGCTCAGCTAAGATGAAGGAACAGCTGTTCATAGCTGTATATGGATTGCCATTTTGAAATGAATTTAGTAGCAGAGCTACTGTGAGCGATTTTTAGTGCTGCAAATCCATTTATCCTTTGCTGAAATTTCCGCGTTTTCATTGAGAGAGAGCGTGTCATGGATGCTTAGCAACGACAGACGCCCCAGGAGCACTTCTGCCCGAGCGCTTTGGAAAGACGGAGAAAGCGGCGCGACTAGCGTTTTCCACGCGTTTTTAGGCGCGAACTATTGAAGACAAAAGCGATGACCCTCGGTACCTCTCAGGCTGACATGTTGATGTGATGTGATATCTGATTTAAGTGGGCGTGGTGTGTGTAAGGTAGAGAGGACATGACTGATGATAGTGTCCTGATCCAGTCACGACGCTATTCTCAGCCTGCGCTCCAGCTGAGTAATCAACTTTATTTTAAAAAATAATTTATATATTTTATATTCAAACTGAAAACATGATGTAAATAACACTCAAGTCATTCAAGTCATCGTGTCTCAAGTCAAGTCAAGTCCCGAGTCTTTAACTTCCAAGTCCGAGTCAAGTCTCAAGTCCTAAAAATAGCGACTCGAGTCGACTCGAGTCCAAGTCACCAAGTCACAAGTCCCCATGTCTGCTACAAACTGGTTTGAAATCTGTCCATGTTCACACTATCCTGACTAGCGATGAGCAACAGCATGAAATTACTAGATAGTAAAATAGCATAAAAACATGAGCAAGGCATTGGGTCGCTGTGAGATTGCAAGAGACCCTCATTTCAGTGATATCTGTGAGGAAGCAGGGACATTTTGTGCTTGATAGTAAAATTCTGATTAAAATAGCTTTCGTTTCTCATGCATTTGTGCATTGCCATGTACTGTAGTTGCTAAGGCATTGTAATTGGTTGTCATGTTCCTGAGTGGTTGCTAGGTGTTTGTTAATTTATTCTGAACTGCTGTTAGGAGATTACTGACTTAAGTCAACTGAATCAGAAGTCTCTAATATTCTGATCCAATATCTTTGGAAAAACAATAACTTATCTTAAACCTGCATGATTTAAGATACTATTCATCCCAACAGTAAAAGTGATGCTTGCTTTAAAGGAAACATCGCAATGAAAAATAATGAAAAGGCTGAGACATTTATTGTATGCTATACTGTTTAACTGTTTAAAGATGCATTAATTTTTTTTAAAAAATAAAAAAATAAATCTAATTATATTTAAAAAATCCAGATTTGTTTTGATTATGGTTTCCATCAAAATATGAAACAGTTTTCAACACTGATAATTATAATAAATGTTGAGCAGCAAATCAGCATATTAGAATGATTTCTGAAGGATCACGTGACACTGAAGACTGAAGTAATGATGCTGAAAATGTCTTCTGACTGTGAAGAATTATATTTTAAAATATGTAAAGACTGCAGTTGTTTGAATTTCTAATAATATTTCAGAATGTTACTGTTTTTACTGTATTTTTTTATCAAATGAATGCAGCCTTGGTGAGCATAAGAGACTTCTCTCAATAACACTACAAATCTCTTCTCTTTGAATGGTTGCATATAATAGTATAAGCCAAAAATAGTTTTCTTTGACTATTAGCAATGTTTTAAGAGCAGAAATGAGAGCAAGGCTATAAATGAGTTCCAGTGTGTATGCATGTCTGTGTGTTTACACATTCTCGTGTCAGTCTTAACCATGGTTGACTGCTTCTTTGAGGGCTGAATAAGAAAAGCTGAAAGGTCACCCATAGCTTGTAGATTCAGGTGTTTCTGGGTGGAGCGAAGGGCAAGCAGTTGTTGCAGACGAGGGAGCAAAGATTATTGCAATATTCCTGCCGAACTGCCAAAAGGGTTCAGAATGATCCGTAGGTGGCCCTGGATTCAGATAAGGCTGAGTGAATCAAAGCATAAATAAATAAATCTCAGCCTTCACCAAGAGACAGAAGCACTGATGTTATGAGGAAATGATAGATTCTTTCAGCGTCAGCCTTCGACCTGCTTTCGAATGGAACCGGATATTCCTGAAAGCTAATGAGGTTGAATTTCACATCTGCTGATGCGTCGGTGTGCCGTTGGTGGTATTGATCTCGTGTAGCTCATATTTGTGTTGATGTACGTATAATTATTCCTGCTCAGATTCTGATGTAGCATATATCAAGTCAATGCACTCAGCATCTGCTCTCCTATTTGATGCTGATTTGAATGCCAATATCATCCCGCAGCAGCAATAATGAGACATGATATTCATTGAAAGATCATTTGAAAACTTCTCAGCTGTTGCGAGAAAAGAGTTTGCAGACACTGATTGCTCATAATAAGCATATGACAGGCAATTCATCAAGTGTTAAGAAATGAGGTCCTCTGCTCTGCTGTTGAACATTCTATTATCTTTAGTGCTCGACTACTCCCTAGTCTGCACCGCTCTTTTAAGCAGAGCCTAGTTACTGTTTTAATCAATATGCCGCTGTTCCAAAGTGAGCACAGGCTGAAACAAGCACGTGGCCAATGTATTGCTTTTCAGCTCTCCGGTTCCTATTTAGAAATAACTATTTTTGACTTTGTCTGTTAAATGTCAGCATAATTATGTGGTAATTAAAGTTTATGGTAATAAAATCAAACTAGGCTTTAAAAAAATGCATGTAACCTTAACCTAACCACCATTCAATTTGACTTTCTTTGCACACATTCTCTCTGTAATAGCTCAGTTCAATTGAATATGAATGTGAAATTTGAAATCATCCCCTCAGTGTTAACAGACCATCTTTTCAGTCCAAATAAACTGTAAGATTGTTGGAGCAATGGCTTTGTGTCATAGTGAACCAAATCAAAACAGTATAGCTTGTTTTGATGCATTTTTTTAGGGGCCAGTTACTTCATTTATTTTGGATAAAGTAAAAGTCTGCACCATATCTGAAGCTGAAACTTGGAAATGTGTTGATCAGTTCAGCAAGGTTGATTCCTCATCAAATACATCAATATTTCCTCTGCTGTCTGACTGAGGAGAAAAGAAGCAAATGCAAAATCCAGGAGTGACAACTGCCAACCCCTAAAGAGGCATATTTCGTACACAGCAGCTTTTATTTAGGCAAGAGATTTGCATTTGAATGAGTTATAACATTAACCTCAGACAGTGTGCTTCTGAAGTGTCACGCATCTTGATTGCACTTTGTCAAATAAAAAGAAGTCAATGCACAACAGGCCTCTCCAATAATCTCCCTCTTAATCTTCTCAAAGCTGCCGTCCCTTAAAGGAGACACTTCATCCTTCATTTACAGTTCTGTTGTCTTTAACAATTGTTGAAAACAAGTTTTGTGGCAGCGCTTGTGTGATGCGCAGAGCATTGTTTCCTCTTGAGATTCTGCCATCGCTGCGGAGCCAGCAGCTCATCTGTTATGTTGCAGGCTGCTGCAGCTGTGTGTGGGGGCCAAGCAGTGATTAAACAGTGATCCTGCTCTAAGAGTGGGGGAAAAAAGCAGTAATAGAGCAGCAGCCAGACATGATTGATGGTCTGGACTTCAGCTGACAATAACGTGTCAGGCCAAGGCTGCACAGAAATTATATTTTGCTCTTTCCCAAAGAGTCCAGGTTGGAAGAACATCAAAACTGTAGTTAATTACACTAGTTGGTAATTTTGAGAAAATGTCAACATTAAAACACATTTATAATGCACTTCTGTAAAGTAAAAGATTAAAGAAAGGAGTATAGGACTTGATTTTATACATTGGGAATTGATTGGATTGGGAGAAGTGGCCTTTTCCGTACTAGAGCTGACTGGGCATGAGCTTTAAATGACAGGTGTTAACAGTTAAACGTTCTGAGAGGTCAAGGTTTTGTTGGTTATAGCATGGTTAGCACTGACATCACAGATCAGTATTTTCGCTTGTAAATAGTTTTTGGGACGGCTGCTGAATTTGGAATAGTGTACTAACATTATACTCTTACTATTTCTGCCATGTGTAGAAACGGTAAGAATAGTTTGCTTAAATGTATTTTCAAAAATACAAAAATGGACAGATGTTAAAATGTTTATATAAATAATTTTAAAGGTTTTTAGTTACTTTTTTTTTAATTCAATATTAAAATATTTATATTATCCAAAACATTTTTTTTTTTGCATTTATCCAAATGTATTGTAAGATTAGAAATATATTTTATTGGCCCCAAAAGAACATTTCATAATATATTTTGCAATTTGAAGTGTTAAACAAGTATCTAAAATGTGTTTTGGCCAGAATTCACTGCAGAATAGAGTACTAGCATGCTATTCTCAATATTTCTATGAAATTGTAAGATAGTATGCTAGTCCTGTACAGAAAAAGTCATATATTTCTAAATATATTTCATAATATACAAAAATTTACAATATAGAAGAAGTGATACTACCCCCCCCCCCCAATTTTTGACTTCTTCCAAGTATCACACAGGTCTGTAAATTTCCTGCTGTCTCCTGTCAGAGTGTCAGCGTTTGGATGAGCCTTGGGAATTGGTGGTACTGGTGGCATTGGAATTAACGCTAGCTCATGAATCCTCGGCCACACATTGACATTTGCTGACAGTATTGAAGTCTGTAGAACAGAATGGAGCCCCAGAGACCACTCAATTACCCTGTCTTGGAGCAATTAGCAGCCCACCAATGCTGGTCAATGTCTGCCCCGTGACTGAGAGGCCAGACGGGACCAAAAAAACGAAGTATATGCGGGGAGAAAAAAAACACATACCCACTAATACCAGTAGACATTGGCTAGCATAGTCCTGTGTAATGTTTTGTTAATATGTTTTGTTTGGTTGGTTTAAGCATTTTTGAAGTGAAAAAAGTACAAAGTTCCTTGTTAGGTTAAGATGGAGAAAGATGTCCCAAAGTTATAATTGAATTTGTATATATATATATATATATATATATATATATATATACAAATTCAATATTAACTTTGGGACATCTTGGTGACATGCCAATCAGTTAATCAACACAAAACACCTGCAAAGGTTTCCTGAGCCTTCAAAATGGTCTCTCAGTTCACTAGGCTACACAATCATGGGGAAGATTGCTGGTCTGACAGTTGTCCAGAAGACAATCATTGACCCCCTTCAAAAGGAGGGTAAGCCACAAACATTCATTGCCAAAGAAGCGGGCTGTTCACGGAGTGCTTTATCCAAGCATGTTAACAGAAGGTTGAGTGGAAGGAAAAAGTGTGAAAGAAAAATATGCACAACCAACCGAGAGAACCACAGTCTTATGAGGATTGTCAAGCAAAATCAATTCAAGAATTTGAGTGAACTTCACAAGGAATGGCTGGGGTCAAGGCATCAAGAGCCACCACACACAGACGTGTCAAGGAATTTGCTGAACCACAGACAACGTCAGAGGTGTCTTACCTGGTCTAAGGAGAAGAAGAAATGGACTGTTGCCCAGTGGTCCAAAGTCCTCTTTTCAGATGAGAGCAAGTTTTGTATTTCATATGGAAACCAAGGTCCTAGAGTCTGGAGGAATGGTGGAGAAGCTCATAGCCCAAGTTGACTGAAGTCCAGTGTTGAGTTTGCACAGTCCCCTATACCACCCATATACCAAGAAATTTCGGAAAATTGCTTCCTTCTGCTGACCAGCTTTTTGAAGATGCTGAGGTTCATTTTCCAGCAGGATCTGGCACCTGTCCACACTGCCAAAAGCACCAAAAGTTGGTAAAATGACCATGGTGTTGGTGTGCTTGACTGGCCAGAAAACTCACCAGACCTGAACCCCAAGGGAAATGAGAAACAAGAGATCAAAAAATGCAGATGAGCTGAAGGCCACTGTCAAAGAAACCTGGGCTTGACTACCACTCCAGTACTCCAGTACTGTCATCCTAGTTTCAGTAGCATCTTCCTGTTAGTAACTCTTCAGCTCTGTAGCACACTGAACGATGACCTGTTTTCTAAAGATTATTGACTGTCATACACATGAGAACTTCACTGTTATACCGAGTTGTTAGCTTGTATGTATGGGTGTTCTTGTCCCTTCTCAAGTTTCGTAAATCAATTGATTCCTTCTTAATGAACCCTGAAGTGGACTCAGCAGCATCGGGTGTAATGTCACTTTTTTGGCTTTTTGCTGATTGTTTTGAGATAGGACTATAATTTTGACATGCCATGGAAAATCCATACGCTGTCTCTTGCAGGGCAATCAAAGCTGTTTTATGACTCTAGTGGTAGTTCACTACCTCTCTCAGAGTATATCTGTGTGTCTAAGTGCATCGACTGAATCAATACATTTCATCATTATAAGATGTTCCTTGTTCCAATCCTTGAACAAACTGTATATTTAAGTCCCCGTTCTCCCTTCCTTCCTGCTGCCACTGTAAAGTTGTAGTATACCACTTTGTTTCACTAAAGCCCAATCATTGTCTAAATGCTTTCAGTTGTATATAATATAAGAATGGACCATAACCAGTAAAGTCAAATTCAAAAGGAGTCAAGTCCCACTAAAAATGCTTATTAGTCAGTTTTTCTTGTTGTTGATGTTTTGGCTGATATATAAAAACACTGCCATAATATACTACTAATTTATGGGCATAAATTGATTCTGTACAGTATAGTAAAACTAGTAATATTGTGAAATATTATTAAAGTTTACAACACCCATTTTGTATTTGCATATATTTTAAAATGTAATTTTTTCCTGTGATGCAAAGCTGAATTTTCAGCATCATTACTCCAGTCTCCAGTGTCACATGATTCTTTAGAAATCATTCTGATATGTTGATTTGCTGCTCAGAAACCTCTTCAATCTGAATCCATTTTAGGTTATTATTGATTTATTTTAAATTAGTTGTGGTTGTAACTGACAGAAAGCAACATAATTAGTTTTTAACCTGGAACATTCCTTTAATGAGCCTATATGCTTCAATACAACACATAGGCTTATTAATAAGTACATTCAATTTCACAAAACCATCTGAGACTGAGCATAATCTCATCTACTAAAATGCATTAACTCCCCTTTTCCCTGAGCCGTTCGCCAGCCTAACAGATGGTAACAAGCCATGAGCCATATATCAAACTCTTAAGGAGTAGGAAATTGAAACTGTTAGTGAACCTTCCATTGAGGCATAAACATGTAGCAGAAAACCATGTGGAATAAATGGAATTAAAGCACGTAGGAAAAGCAAAAACACATGCAATTAATTTTCACATAACAGCAGGAGGATATCCAGCAATGCTTCATATAGGTAACCTCCTGTAGAAAGTCAGGCATGGAGAACGACAGCACGCCAGCTTGTTAAATATCAAGTCTTCATAACTCCAACCTAACGCTTAATTAACTTCCAATGACAAATCAGCCTATTTTCTGGGCCAGACATTTATTTTTCGAGAGCTGGGGACTCAAGGTGTGCGTGAGTATAAAAAAATGAAGCACATTTGTAAGGAGCTTGCCAACAGCTGTTAGACAGCCAGTTGGGTTGTTTCTCGATGTAATTAAAATATAAAGCCAAAACTCATTACTTTATGAAGCAAGCGATGTAGCGCTAAGGCAATTTAGCCCTAGAGCATGTTATGTAGAAGTGGAGACAGTTCATGAATTAGATCTTTTGGTAGTTGTTGATTTAGAAGCGTTGGTTTGTATGATGTGATGAATTTGGATTGAAACTGTGTGTTCAAGCAGTACACTTTCAGAAATAATTTCTCTGTTTTAAGTTTGCATGAGGTTGCCACTCTTCTTGCTGTTTTTTATGGCTTATATACGGCTTGCTTTGGCATTTGATTGAGTGGGTGGATGCCTACTGAGCTGGTTGAATCAGAAACGCACCTCATGGTCTGTTACTCACACTGTTATACAAGTTGATGAAGAATTTAAGCGCCAGCAGGCGTGTGTTCTACTGTTCTCACGTCAGTGCTAATGGCCGTCCATTGTGTGCTGATGAGGGATCCAAGGTTTAACTGTAATGCTAGTATTGTAGGCTATTTCTATGACAATTTAAACAAGTCAGTCATTATGAGATTGGTTTCAAGCTCTCATCGACTTTTTGTGACATACAGGTCTGCACATTAAGGTCAAATGTGAGGGCGCGTGTACATTCTGGAGGGTTTAATACAGTGTATTTATATCATATGCTACACAGGTGAAACCTGTCAAGAACGTATCCGGGTCATATTTTTACCCCAAATCATAGAAGTATCAAGCTATGTTTTACTTAAAGGAATATCTCACCCAAAAAGGAAAATTTGCTGAAAATGTACTCACCATCAGGCCATCAGGGATATTGATGAGTTTGTTTCTTCATCCGAACAGATTTGAGAAATTTAGCGTTGCATCGCTTGTTCACTAATGGATCTTCTGTAGTGAATGTGTGCCGCCAACAATACAACAATAAACAGAATAATAATAAACAATTCCATCATAAATATGTTTTTAACTTCAAATTGTTGCTTCCAGCTAAACGGATCCTATATCCATAATATTGGTTTCTCCAGTGAAAAAGTCTGAATTAGGAGATTACCAAGCATTGTTCACAAGTGAAAACAATCCAAAACAGTTATAATAAATATGTTGGTGGATTTTGAAGCAAGAGGACAACAGTAGATGGACTTTACACTGGAGGAAGCATTATTATGGATTACGTGCTTCATTTATAATCCACAATTCTAACCTAAAGTTAAATATTTTTTTATGAAGGTTTCTTACAAACATGCAGCTTTTCACATTAATTGATGAACTGGAGTCATAGGGATTATTGTGATGCTTATTACTGTGGGGGATATTAGATATTAAGTATAAGTATTTCTACATCACACAAGAAGTATATGTTTTTAAATATAAAAATTATAAAGTTTCTCTTTTTCAAACTCTTGTTTTATTGTTCCCTGTTGTCTAGGAGACCAGGTCTGGGTTGCCATAATGCAACCCTAAATAAAAGTAATCATTATAAGGTCGTGTCCTTCTTTTGGATTACTTTTTGAAAGCAAATATATGGAAATCAAGAGAGGTAAACACTAGTCTTGTTGCTTCTGTCCTTGTAATTGCATTCAATTTACAATAATATACTGTTTTCCCCTGCTAGAATCTCTCCACATAAAAGAACTCATATGAGTGAAAGTGGAATAAGGAGAAAAAAAAAAGAAACAAAAGCAAAGCCTTGCTTTAACAATGTGTAGCTGAAACTAGCTAGGGTTGTTTTTGTTAATTAAGAAAATCACAAACTTATTTAAATAATTTAGTTTGTTTAATGTAATTTTAAAACCAAAAACAGTTAAATAACATGTATATATATATTTATGTTATGACATCAAAAACATGACATTTAAAGTGATTTTTAAAGGGGTCAGTTTTTCCTTTCTCTTTGGAGTGTTACAGTGGCAGCTCATGGGTTTTTATATAGTGGATGCACACTAATTGTATTGGTCTGGAGATCCCTGCCAATTTTTATTATTGTTATTTTTCTTAATAATTGCTTTTTGGTGGCTTTAAGTCAGAAAACATAACGAAAACAACACACTTACAGCAAGATAATATCAATTCACTTACCTGTCCACTTGAAACTAACATCCACCCCTTCTTAAAAGTCTGTGTTAAATGAGCTGCCTGTTGTGCTATTTAATTAGGCCTACTGTTCTAGCTCCCTTTGTTTTTAATTTGTATATATACTGTTTGAATGACAGCTTGGAAAATCTGTTGGAGATGAAATATTCAATTATCAGCCCAGCCACTATGGGAGACGCTTAAACTAATAACACGTAATTTACGTCTCTGTGATGATTGGTTGATATACTAGAAGCGAGGCTAGCCTTCTCTATGATCTTCCTTTTCTCAACACTCCTCAGCACTGAAAGTAAACACTCGATGCTGATTGGCTAATTTTTTTTAACAGCCGAGCTCATCTCTCCACCAGCCTCCCCCTCCCATTCTCTATCACTTAGCGGTTGTAGTTACATCAGCAGATTCAGAACATTCGTGACAGAAAAGCAGCGCTTTCACATAATGGTATTACAACTGTGACATTACAAACAAAAATAGATACATTCTGAGACATTAACTGAAATGAATTGTGAATTTTATTAACATTAAATCATCCTAATTTTCACCTCAAAATTTTTTTGCCTCTACCAACGAGCAGCCACTGTAGTGTTACAAGCTCTTGGTGCATGAAGAAGATCTGTAAAGTTGCAAAGACTAAAGTCTCAAATTCAAAGAGATATTCTTTATCTAAATTAAGACTCTGCCACGACACCTTGTTTAAACATGCCCCCACATGTGTACATCACTATGTGGAAATATTTGCGTAATGCCTCTCACATGTTCACGCCAAAAAAGAAGGCGTGGTTTCAGTAACTGCAGTTCGTGTTGAAGCAGTCATGTCAGGGAGATGCTGTGTGTATCTAGGAGAAAGCAAAAGCAGTTTATTTGGCCATCTGAAAGTAGATGCATTTAGGAATCTTTAAGATTACTTACAACAGAACAGCAACACATTTTATAGATGAGTGTTTCATGAACCCAGGAGAGGAGGTCATTCTGCCTTTGCTACAACAATCTGGCACTTCTGAATCAGCTACTGGAACTATGTTTTGTTATTAGTTTATTTATTTGCTATTGAATGTTCAAATGCAGATTGTTGCGCGTCGTGTGTGTAAGAGAGAGAGACAGGGTCACACAGTGGAGACAGCTGTCTTAACTGTCCATGGCTTGTGTACTGCAAACACATAGGAGCTTCATCACTGTGTCTGTCCCGTGACTCTGTTCCTCTTTCAGACTTGATCTGATGGTAAAACTAAGGACATTATTAACTGTCTTTATATTTATTTAGAAAGATGAAGCTCGCGATTATGGAAAGGGGTGTAACATTTCCAATGAGTGCTTGCGGTGTTCGACCAATTACAATGCACTGGGTCAGTTGGCCAATCAGAGCAGATTGCTCTTGTATGAATGAAGGACTTTGTAGAAAATGACTCTTAAGAGAGGCAGAGCATAGACGACCTACAATAATGTACAGTATTTGAAAAATAATGTGTTTTTTGAACATTAAAACATGTCAACATATTATTTTACACCAAATACACAAAATAATGATCTTTTAAAAAGCATCATACGACCTCTTTAAGTAAGACCTGTATTTAAAAAAAAACAGTCAATCAATAACAACAACAACAACTTTGCTTACTGTGCTTTTCAGTGTCTGTCCAAATATACAAAAATCTAAGTGTAAGAACCTTACATATGAATACTAATGAGTTCACATTAAAAATCAAACTGAATTATCCCCTATGACACTAACTGAAGAGAGGATAGCATTAGCATTATACACCTACAAGTTCTTTCTGTCCACTGAAGGTGTTATTTCACTGGCAGGGAGGCACGCTTATCTATAGTTAAGTAAAAACAAAAGTAATGGTTTTTACACGTCATGCAGCCATACAGCCATGCATTTGTAGTTAAAACTGTCCAATCACCTTTCTAATTCATTTAGACAATTTTCTATTCTTAACAGAGTATCTTGTAGTGGCTCCCAGTTCCTGAATCAGCGCATCAGCATTTAAAAAACGGCTTTGTCTCCCAATAATCTGCTGACTCCCCCACAGCTGTGATTTGTTTCCTCCGAGAAAACAGAATTTCCATATTATTCAATTACTTTCCCAACACATCACAATAATTGAATGAAGCATGTCTCCAATTTAGCAGCAAAGTCAATTGGGGTGGGACCAAACAAAACTAAAGTGGTTAAATCTCTTGGTTATGGAGGGTCCCAGTGATTGTGCGAGTCTGAGGCAGCTAAGCAGGTTGTGCAGTATTGCTGCCATTAGTCCTATAGCGTGATCAATTAATCTGATTATTCACCGGTGTGGTACAGGAAGTCGCAGGTGCCGAGGGCGTGGAGTGATTATTTTTCTTCTCTGCAGACCTCTTATGATGACGGCTGGGATGTGGAGGAGCAATCCACACTGGTTTTGCAGAACCTTCCAGAAGTGGTAATGGTGTTAAAGGAAGTTTGTCACTTGTTGCCATTGTAAGCTTAATAAAAGGAGTTTGTTCGTCACAGAACTCTGAGAACTCAGTGACAATCTCGACCATTTCAGTGAGTTTTACCATTTTTTAATCCATTCAGCTGATCTCCGGGTCGGGCGGTAGCACTTTTAGCTTAGCATAGATCATTGAATCTGATTAGACCGTTAGCATCTCGCTCAAAAATTACCAAAGAGTTTCTATATTTTTTTCCTATTGAAAACTCTACTCTTCTAAAGTTAAATTGTGTACTATAACCAAATTATGACTAGGATATGACTAGGAAGAATATACTTTCTTTCATTCCGGCGTAATAATCAAGGAACTTAGGAACAAGTTACCATGAGTGCAGCAGGTGCAATGATATTACACAGCATCTGAAAATAGTCCCCAGCTAGTTTGTGTACTTGCAGCGATAGCAGAGTTGCTGAGGACTATTTTCAGGCACTGCGTAATATCACTGCGCCGGTTGCACCCATGGTACAGCAGCAAAGGTCCTTGATTATTACACTGGAATGAGAGTATACCGGAGATCGGCTGAATGGATTCGAAAACTCTAGGGGAGTTAGAAAATGAGCCTTTTTTTTTTTTAAGTGGAGTGTTCCTTTAATGCAACACACTGCCACAGATGTACACATTGACATATCAGTTCATCACTTTACAGTAACGAGTTGTTCACTTTACATTCAGATGTTTCAGTGCTCAAGTAGTAATTTGTGAATGATGGAGCTGTTCTCTTATTGTGTTTAAGGTTACAAACGGCTCTCCTGTGCTGCGCCTGTAGACTAATATGGATCGTTCACATTGGTGCTACCCATAAATTAAGGTAAAATATAGTGTTTCTTTCTTTCTTTCTATTTTTTTACTACTTTTTTCTTTGATTGAAAGATCATAGTCCCTCAGCTATTGTCTAAAACAGTAAATTGTGCTGGTTTAATAAGTTGTGAAAGCAAAGCTCTCTTTCTGCACATGATTAATAAGCTTATGGTAATTGGGTTGGAATATCCTCAGAGTAAAACAGATATTTTTCTTCTAATTTACAAGACAAATTACCTATCATCAATAATATTTTGCCTAGAGAAATCTTCAATTTTGGCATTGTGTTCCTGCACTTTATATAAAAAAATACACACACAGAATTTTTTCCTTTATTAAAGTCGTACGATTTCTGTTAATTAATACATATCTGCATACTATACAAAGTCTTGAGAATAATTCAAATGGATGAATTCAGTGAGGTTCGGTTTGCCTAAAAATATGGATTCATGTCTAACCACAAAAATCAATTATGCTTTATTTTCATTTAACACTACAGAGGTTTATGTGAAAATGTGTGTAGTTTCATCTGACCTATATGCAATGATAACTTGAAGGACTTTACATATATATATACTTATGCATATTTGGTTCCGCTAGTGGCTTATGATGTTTAAAATAATTTCCAGCACTGTAACTGAATTCTAGAATAAGCCAACTCATAATACAAACACACTAGCATAGCTCATTATGTGCTGGGATTATGTTATTTACACTGAGAGTTAGTCTGTCCACTGACCTAAGCAGGCAACAGTGTTAGCTGAGCCTCAACACACAAATCTCCATGCAGACCTTGTTTACAACACACACTCACATGCTCATATTCACTGCCAAATGACAACAAGTGCTATTATAGTCAGTATTAGAACAATACAGAGACCATCTGCCGACCAGATTTAATCTGATCCAGTTAGCATACCATTTGCATTGATTAATCCACAAAAATATGCTGTTTAATATAATTTCTGAATGAGTCAGTTCATGCCAAATAAAATCACTAACAGACAAATTGATGCTAAATCGCTGTCTGGGAATCATAACCCATTGCATTCCATGTAAATTAGAGCAGGGATTGAGAAAGAGACAGGCAGACAAAGAAAGAGAGAGACAATGACGGAGAAAGACAGAGCAAAGGAAATCAGATCAGGGTAGAGATGGATTCTGGTCATTTTTCTTGCTGTCAGCTGTTTGCTTTGCAGCGGTGAGGGTGAATGAGAACGGTGGCAGTGACATTCAACATCACATGGAAACTGTAAAACTTGCATGCAGTGGCAAAGTAAAATGCATCTGTTTTGTTTGAATCCAGTATCTACAAGTATGCATAAAATAATAACTCTTGTAAATAAATATTCTTGTCCACATATTTATTTTAAAAAGGACCTTGTGATTGTACACTATCCCTTATGTAATGTACTGTACTCAAATCCACATAATTTCCGTCCATAAACCTGCCCAAAACATTATAAAACCTCATCAGTGACTGTTTCGGACTTAGCTGTAAAGCACATGGGAGATTCGATGCACAATGCATCTTATAGAGTAAATAGATAATAGATAAAAACCATTAAAAATAGTAATATTGTAAAATATTATTACAAATTAAAATAACTGTTTCTTATTTGAATATATTTTAAAATGTAATTTCTTGCTTTGTTCAAAGCTGAATTTTCAGCATCATTACTCCAGTCTTCAGTGTCACATGATCCTTCAGAAATCATTCTAATATGCTGATTTGCTGCTCAATAAGCATTTCTGAATAATAATCAATGTTGAAAACAGTTGTGCTGCTTCATATTTCCGTGAAAACCCTTATCCATTTTTTCAGGATCCTTTGATGAATCCTATTCAAAAGAAAAAATATTTTGCAACAGTATGTAGGTCTTGTCCCTTTTATACAATTTAATTCATCCTTGTACTGTAAAGCACCTCAGACGTCATAATGCACTCACTAGGTTTTCTGTAACAGAGTTACAGAGTCATTTTATCTATAGATATGCTAGTGGATACACTAGTAAAGAATTCCAAAAATGCATTCTATGCTTATTCATTTGAACATCAGCATGAGCATTTCATCATTCATATTAGCATTACATTCCTCCTTATTGTCCTATTAAATGCAACTAACAGTAAATTTTGTATAGGAGCAATACCCCTGGAGCAACCTGGGCATACGTGTCTTGCTCAAGGCCTCTGTGGCGGTGTCTAGTGAAACTACTAACATGTGCTCATAATGAAGTAGTTAAGCCTTTCAGCAGCCTGATAAACACATAAAACAATCATCTCATTGGATCAAAATTATTATTATAAAGGTAATTTTTTATGAACCTATTAATATTATGCAGCATAATGCAAGTATATAATATCTGATCAGCACTACAACTAGAGTAAAAGCTGTTTGTGATTGCAAAATATATTTCTTTATGACACCGGGTTTTGAAAAGAGTCCTAACATTCAAACTGTAAAAATGTTTACTATAAAAATGTTTTTCATTAGACAAACGTTGGTGTTATAAGCATTCGTAGGCTCAAAAAACAAATGTGTCTTGTTGAAGTGTAGGCATGCATTAAAAAAAAAAAAATTGCTGGCATAAAAAAATAAAAGAATAAATAATAATATAAATTTGAAAGAAGAAAAAAAATGTATGAATGAATGCCAGGCGTTCTGTTCAATAGCATTGCAGTTCGATTTTAGCAAGACCATTCAAGGTGAAAGGCAAATGAAGAAACATAATAATTCACATTACTTTTTAACAAGATTTCTTTCAAAAATAATTTAATTTCTTTAGTTATTTTTGTACTTAACAAATCCTGCAGAAAAGAGCTATTTTGTTTTGCATTGACCTGAAAAATGCATCCTCATCCTCATTTTCAGTACACTTGCTCGCTCATTATAAGTGATGCCATTTGTGAAAGTGAAAAGAATGGTTCCTAACATTTCTACAATGCATTCCCAATGGCACATCTGTCCTGGATTAATACTTTCATTTATTTTATTAACATGATTTATCTTGTACAGCAGGAATACATTCTGACACAAGTCCTCCATAGTATTACATTAGAGAAGGTTTTGAAGAATGGGTCAGTAACGTTTTCATTGGAGGTCATAGTGAAGGGTCAGTTGTAATTGTGTTGTTTTTTTAGTGGGACTGTAATTAAATATGAGATTGTATGAATCTAAATTGCCAGCCTGACCTAGTTATTCAAAGTCATTCAAGGTTTAGAAGAAAATTAAAATGTGTAATAAAATAATGCAATTCTCATCAGCACTGAAATATTTTTAGCAACAAAGCAGACTAGAGTGTTTTCTTGAGCTCTTGACTGCCAGGTGTGTGCAAGCATTTTAATTCAATTACATTAAATGCTGTACAGATGATTGCAGCTGAGATTAGTTTTAATTAATTAATGAATGCTGATGCTTGTGATTAAATAAAAGTAATTATAGGCACATAAACTATTTTACAACATCTGTTGCATAAACACATGCTTAATCATCATGGGAATAAATCTTATAATTATAACTGTCCTTAGTCCTTAAAGGGACAGTTCATAAAAATAAATAAATAAATAAATACAAATTATTTAGCCTCATTTAAAACTTTATTTAATGTCTTCCTTGGCAAAATTATTTAACATTTAAATTCATGAATTTGGCAGTAGATTTTAAGCAAAGGTACATAAATTGAAGGTTTACATTTTATCAGTTCTTGCTATCTCTGGGATTCAAAATCATTACCTTGGGCATTGCTAGCACCATGCTCTGCTGTTTGAGCTACAGAAAGCCTTAAGTTTTCACTATTTCTTTACAGGGTGAAGTGTATAATTTTCTGCCAATAGTGTCACTAAAGGGAACTTCAAAAATGACTGTTTTCAAAAAGTTTCCTCTGAAAATCCCACCCCATCTGACATTGGTTAAACAAATGGATAGTCCCGCCCCCAACCTCACAGCATTGGTAGAGTTGTTTTTTTGTTGTTGTTTTTTACATAAAAATAACGTTTTTGAAAATACAGAATGTTTTCCATGACATAATCTGTTTGGAAGTTATTTTTATTTGTCAGTTTCTCATTTTCAGTGGAACTTGAGTAATCAGCTCTTTCTTTTTCTTAGGTTCTATCTCTAGATGTTTCCAATGTCCAGGATAAGGCAAAATTCTAAAGTGAAAATGTTTAGTTTATTAGTGTGATAAAATAAACAGATAATGGTATACAAGGTAAAATATTAAATATTAAAGAGATAGTTCTCCCAAAAATGAAAATTTTGTTTCAAATCTTCGGAACACAAATGAAGATATTTTTTCAATGAAATCAGAGCACTTTAAACTGTAATTTTCCATTTCATTCCAGATATAAATTAAATTCATTTTAAATGTACTTTCTTTTAATGTCAATTTGAATTGTTTAATTATTGTTTCAGCTACTGAAATGGTGAATATTCAGAATGTACAAGCATCTGTCCAGACTGATGCATGAACGGATCCCCAGCACAGTTACCCTCCCCGTGAGCTGTGTTTACCGGTTCCAGGACATTAATACAGACACACTGATATCTTCCCACTGTGCCGTGCAGCGAGTTGGAGCAATCAGACATACACGATCATCCTTTTGAAAAATCAAAGCTGGGCTTCCAGCTGAGCCAAGTTTGATATCCAAAGGCAGGCTGCCCAACGAGGCTATCTCTGTTTTGATGAGGTGAAATCTCACACTGCTGCGATGGATGAATATTTATTTTGGCTGACACTTTCTAAATTTGCTTCTTTCATTTGATGGGCCAAGTCTCCTTTTTTTCTGACAGCGACATTCATAAATTAGTGAAATTTCTCTGTGATTTCAGACACTAAAACTTGAGGATGACCAGTGGACCGCTATGACCAAAGATCTTTAGACATGACAAAAACAGCTATATGGTGCTTGGCTTTTGTATTTCGGCTAAATAGCTCTCTCTGTGGAACAATGCAACAGAACAGTGAGCCGTGATGGAGTCTGGAGTGCATAGCTTGAGGTATTTGATAAGACCTGCACAGGCTTAGCTCTGAGGGGTTACTAAGGTGGGCTGACAGCATTGTTCGAATCCTCAGGGACTCTCTGCCTCTATGATTACAGCTCGCTGCACTTTCTCTCTTTCTCATCCTCTCTCTCAGCTGTTTGACTCTTAAAATAAACCCTCAAGGTCTGGCTGGCTACTATTCCCAGCTGTAACTCGAGAGATTTCTAAAACAGTATGACCACTTGCTCTTTTGTCCATAACCTGCAGAGTGTGAGATGTGGATGGTGTCCAAGGTGGAGGAAAGAGGTCAAAAATGCCACTTCTTTTCTTCGGAACATTTTTCAACCTTCAGTGAAGTCGATTCCCTGATTTTTAGCACAGTAGAAAGTGTTCCTCGATCAATAGTCCCATCAAACAGTTGTCACCCTAACCACAAAGTTTTATTTAAATGATTGGTTGATTGAATTATTGTTAAGAAAGTTGTTGAAACCCATAAATTCATCTATACGCATAAATTCAGCCACATTAAGATTGATTTCATTCATCAATTCATAATGCAATGCAAGTGACTGTTGCATTCTTAGCATTGCTGTAGGTAAGACAGCATTAGCATTAAACAGACAGTTTTCTCTTTCAGGTCAACTGTGGAGCAACAGCTTGAAGAAAGTCTTGCTGAGCAGATTAGATCTGATTGGACATCTGTGTAGTTTGATACCTCAAATACTCTCTAGTACTGAGGTTTGTTGCTACAGTAATACATGAATGCATGTTAAAATTGTACAAAGAGTGCATTTAAAATGTGTGGGCCATGCATTCACATCTTTGTTTGCCCAGAGTTGGCTATATCTGTCCTCATTCAAACCATGCATTTGATTTCAACATTATTTGGCAAATATCAATCCAGGAGCATATCCTGCTTGGATATATCAGTTTAAGCAAACAGCTCAGTCAAATATGTTGTTGTAATAAAGCTCTGCTCTGATTGTTTGACTCATAATTGTATCAATTCTGTGTTCCATTCAAGATTCCTATTTGCTATCTCAGACTCTGACTCTGATAAATGCATTGCAGTGACTCTTGGAAGATGATGAATGGAAAGAAAATGGCAACGCTTTCATTAGCCTTAAGAGTTGTTCACAAGGAAGTCTCCTATCAATCAAGCACAGAAGAAATGTGAATTAGTAAAAAAATAAATAAATAAAAATTATAATGTAAAATGCATTTGCCAATGGGAAATGTTATAATTAACTACTGTACTGTCCAAAGGTTTGGGGTCAGCCTTTTATGCTCACTAAGGCTGCATTTATGTAAATATTCAAGTGGCATCTTTTGCACTTTTCCAAGAAGCTGGACATCCGATTTGGTGTCATTTCTGGTGTAACTGTCATGGTAATGATTTCTAGCTTATTAATTCCAAGTTATTAGTTATTAGTTATTAATTCCAATTTATGAGCAATCTGATGGAGTAACAGCATGTTTATCTTTACTCAGTGGTCATTCTTCTTAACCTTTGTGCTACCTAAACAAATGTATTTGCATTTGCAAGCAAAATCAGAGATGGGACATGAACCGCTGGCCTTTCACAGGTATACAAGTTCAGGGTCTTTGTACAGGGACTCCTCTTGTAGGTGGGCTTTCGCGCTATAAATAACCAACATCTTCTATACTAAATAAATGTTTTCATGTAAAGGCACACTGAATACATGAGAATTGTGGTTTTTATTTTATGATATTTTGTAACAACCTTGAAAAGCGTTCTAACTGGCAAGTGGTATTAATATACTAGTGACATTGAAAAGTCATCAGTAGTTTAACCTGCATTCAGACCACTTGTTTTCAGATATTATGGAAAAAGTGGATAAGAGAGCTGCACTTGAAAGAAAATGAGGGTCGAGCTGAGAGTTGTTTTTTCTGGGATGCTTGTGGTTTGGCGAATGCTGTGTCTGCGGTTGATGCGTGGGAAGAAAGCACTTCAGCGTCCAACTTCATGCAAAAATACTCCTGTTAATCCCCCACAGCGTCTGAGAAGGTAGAACTTCCTGCAGAGAGACACACACAAACACACACACATACAGTACACACGTGCACACACACTCATAGTTTCAGAGGTGGTAGGCTGGCTAATGAAGCCATGGAATTAATCACTCTGTAAAATGATGGTAAGCGTTTTGAGTCTTCTGCACTGATGGCCGCTGTGGGAGTCACTCATAAAACAGCAGGTGGAGATGTCATTTCCATACCTGTTGTCTCATATGGCAGAAGAAAACACGTTCATATATATTCTGCAGAAATCACTGTATGAGCTTGTGATATGATTAGCTGTCCAACCTGAAATTAATGTATTAATAAACTGGATATAGTTCCAAACTTCTGTAAATATGTTTAGATATATAAGTATATATAGTATGTGTGTGTGTGTTTATATGTATTATGAATATCCAATAAAAGTTAAGTATATAACGTAAAAAGTAAATATAAAACACAACAAAAAGGCTTTGTATTATTTTTCCCCCCAGTGTATGTATATGTATGTACTGTATGTATGTGTGTGTGTGTGTATGAGTTTGTTTGTATGTGTGTCTAATATAATAAAAAATATATACATACACTGTAAAAAATACACTGTTAAACATTTAAAACAATGACTCTTTGTTGTGTGTTACATTTACAACTTGCATGAAATTTGTTTTTGGGAATATAATAATAATAAATTTAAAAATCATGTTTAATTCAATGTGTTTTATTGTACATATATTTGTATTTAACATGCCAACATTTGTTTAAATGCATATGTCTATAACTATGAATCTATATAGATATCGGTCGTATTACCAAATCAGGATCAAAAACGCGGTCACAACTTTCTAAATAAAATCTTCTTCTTATAAAAATGTAATTTTGTTAACTTTGTAGATCTACTTATTTCACTGGTTTATTTGTGTTTTTCATCCAAGATGAACCTTCACTTTACAGTGAAAAAGACACTGAAAATGTGTCACTGTTGCCAACATGCTCTTCGAATGTTAAAGAAACGCACGTCTTCTCAGTGAAAGCAGGAGGAAAGATCAGTAACATGCACTGACCCATAGATGAAACCTGTCCTGCTTTCTATTTTCTATTTCCCTAACAATGTTACAATACTAGACAAACGAAAGCCTTATATTCTGAGAATATATTCTGAAAAAACTCTTGATTCTGTGCCGAACTGGCAGTTGCAGAGTTTGGATGCAAGCATGACAAATATGTTTAGGGCTTATGGGACAGTACACAGCAACACGGATGTCGATGTTCACCCAGTCCTAATATTTAAATTACAAATATTAGGGGTATGTCTGAAGTACAGTTCTGCTACGTCTTCCAAATATGGTGGCAACACTAACATGCTAATAAGTAACAGCATGGAGCTGTTTGAAGTTGGAATGTAACATGAATACTGATAAAGACTTTGATTGATAATGAAGTACTTGCGGCATAAATATTCTGCATTTCCAGATCACCATGGATTAGTGCAGTTCTTTCAACAATGCGACTTCAAGGCATTGTGGGAATTACGAATTTTGTGACACTTGACATCAAGTGAGTCAGTGATGTGAGCCAAAAACTTTATGAAGTAAGTCATAGCAGAACGTCAGTGAAATAATATGAATGGAGGTGCATGCATGCATATCTATAAACATCAGAAATCACTCAAAAGATTATTAAAAGGTGTTTGTGTCTTGATGATATAATTATCCTGTAAGGGAAGGAATATTTGTGTCATGAAGAGCACTTTGAGCGTAAGTGCACTAAACTTGGAAAAAAACACAAGTACTCTAAGTAGTCAAATATCAGATGCTTTTATCCCAAGTAACCCACTGTATTCTTATTGCAGCGACAAACCTTTGGTGCTCCTGCTGTTAAGTGCTCTGCTGCAGAGCACAATGGTGATCGCTCAGACCAGCAGCCTTCCAGTGCACCAGCCCTGAGATTTAACTATTAAGTCACAGGAACCCTATTGGCCGGATAATATGTAATCTGTCAGTAAGATTTGTTTTTAAATGAAATCAATACTTTTATTCAGCAAGGACTCATTCAGTTGACCAAAAGTTACAGTAAAGACATTTTTAATGATACAAAATATATATATTTCAAATAAATGCTGTTCTTTGGAACTTTCTATTTATGAAAAAAATTGTTGGGGGGGGGGGGGGGCTGGGTCATCATGTGCTGCTGAAAATTTTGGTTTTTGTACTTTTTTCTTTGTTATATGAAGGTCACATTAAAATTGCATTGAAAGGATGTCAAAGTGTTGAAAGTTTTTGTGATGTGTGAAAAACTAATAAAGGTAGCTACTGTGAACAGAACATTTCAGGGTGTTGTCTAATATTTATATTAAACTATCTTAAATTATGCAGAAACTGTGGAAATATAAGTTAATTTGGTTAATTTATATAAAATGCAAGCAAATAAAAATAACCTTAACAAGACACATTCAGGCGTCGCTGCATTCACATATGGATGCCCACTTTTCACAATCCAGTTTCAAATGGATAAAATTGCCAGGATTCAGTTTCCCTATTGATTACTATTTACTTAGAAGTATGTCACATTATGGAAGTTGGGTTTACTGATTTTAATGGTAAAACTAAATAAATAAAATGAAAACCTGCTGCAGATGTTGTACAGCATTTGTTTCATGTAAAAACTGAGCTCAGTTCATACAGTTCATGATTTTTTTTTTTTTTTTTTTTTTTTACATTTCTTGTAATTTCTTTTGAAGACTGCTGATTCAGTTCTTTGCATGTGACCCTAAGTTATTTTTCATTATATGATTCTTTTTAAGTCGTGTGTGACTTTCAACCAAACGATCAATCCATGTTTGTTCTTGGCAGATCAGAGGAGAGGCTAATTAGGCAGATGTCCTGGACTGCAGGCACTTTCAGGATCTTAGTCACATACTTATTCTCTGTACTTGTAGACCTATGCATACAGAATTATTAATGATGATTAATGCATGAGTTCACACCTACTATCCGAGGCTTCATGGATACACATTATACACCATTCTGGGGTGCTGAGAGGATGAAAGACTTTCACAAGCGTGCTGTGCTCACACATTCGGTGACATTGCATGTATCTTCTTTTTCACTTGCTTTTGTAATGTAAAATGTGCTGATGCATGATAACACATCACACCATGCTTACATCTTCATCGTTTCTGATTCCTACACTCCGTGTCTCTGACTACTTTTCTCCAGGTACAGTAACACAATCAGCCGCTAATGCTATTTCATTATGTGGGCCCAAACGCACATACACAGATATCCACAAACGTACAGATGCTGCACATAGTTCTCTCAATTTAGCTTTGCAGCAGTTCACCACTGAAGCATTTGAGAATTATGTCACTTAATTACAGTTTCTATTATTTTCAACTTCTATGCTTACAAATTTTGACTTTTGTGATTATTTTTTCCACACCATTTTATCTGTTTTCCAGTATCCTGTTTAATCTGTATTGGAGCTTTTTGAGGGTTTTTAAAGCTCACATCTTTTAGCTTTGAAGCCATAGCCATCTATAAAAATATGGATTGACAGCAGCAAAGAGACACACTAAATGGCATAATAAATAAACTAATTTACATTCACATTTTGGACTGTTTCTTGTTTGTATATTACATTTATATAGCAGAGAAAACTACAATTATGATGCAGTTTCATGGGGTCTCTGCGCAAATGAAAAGATCCGTTGCCGTCATTTAGAGATATAAGGTTGGAAAATTCATTGAAGTAAAGAAGAGGAAGTTAAATATCATATTTACTATTCATTTCCTTTTATTTCCTGTTTTGTGTATTTGGTGGAATAAAAATATGGATTGACATCAGCCCTTAGACATACTAAACGCTATAGTAGATAAATTAATATACAATGATATTTCCTTTCATATTGAAGCAACATATTCATATTGTTTTTGCAACAATTTCATAGGCGGTTGGCCAGTGAAGGAAAACATCAAGTACAAAGGAAAGACCTTGGTGCAAATAAAAATGACGCATCAACACAATTACAATAGTAAATACATGTTCATAAAGTTCTCAAAGACACACACAGTTTTTCTTCCAGTGGTCTTAGACTTTTTAACTGATGCCAGTTAATGCATGAAGTTGCATGCTGTAATTTCCCTAAAAGTGACTTGGTTATCATGTGATTTCAGCATGCCTGCAAACATCTTGAATAAAAGCGCTCTAGAAAACTGATATGTCTGGAGTCATCATTTCATGTGAGTGACCATGATTTTAATTATATTCCTCAAAGGTACTATTCATAATTCAGTGTGTGAAAAATGTATGAACTTTCAACCACAAGGTGCCAATAAAAATGATTGTGGTATTAAAAAGAAAATATGAGTTATCATTCATGTAGTTAGTAATGGTCCAATAGGGGTTATTAGTTTTATTTTAATAGATTTTCTTGACGTGACTTCTTGTGGAAAATATTGTTCTATTATGGTAGCAATTTATCTGCAAGACAGATGATAGGAAAGATAAGTGATTAAATTGTCCTGATGAGTCAATAAGACATCTGACTCTGAGCATATGTTTTAGCTTCTATCTAATTGAGCGCTGTCTAACTGAATTATTGTATTGAGCTGTTGTGTCCTTGAAATGTAAGTCCACATCATAGGCAGAGTTTGTAGATTTTATTTTATAGGTTAAAGCATCACTATTGCTGTTGCTCATACTTTAGGGTCAGGTATTTAAACAAAACCTGTTTGCAACTCAATAATAATTTTACAAACTGTATTTCCAAGTAAAAAGGCTATGTAATAATAATAATAATAATAATAATAATAATAATAATAATAATAATAATAATAATAATAATAATAAAATATTTTATCCATCAGAAATTCAGAAGAATATGAAAAGATTCCAGACCTGTTTGTGAGTTTTCAAAAATCCACAAGTAATCCACACGACTCCAGTGCATCATTTAACATATTATAAAGCAAAAAGCTGCGTGTTTGTAAGAAACAAATCCATCATTAAGGCATTTTAACGTTAAACTGTCACTTCTGGCAAAATTGCAAGTCCATAATCTATAATAAGGCTTCCTCCAGTGAAAGAGTCCATCCCTGTTTTCCTCTCACAAAATGTATTATGAAAAAGCATATTTTTCCTTCACAAGAAGTAATGTGGATTACTTGTGGATCATTTTGATGTTTTATCAGCTGTTTGGACTTTCGTTCTGATGGCACCCATTCACTACAGAGGATCCATTGGTGAGCAAGTGATGTAATGCTACATTTCTCTAAAACTCTTGATGAAGAAACAAACTCATCTACATCTTGGATGGCCTAAGGGTGAGTAAATTTACTGTAAATTTCCATTTTTGGATCAACTATTTCTTTAAGGATCAGTTCACCATCCGAAACATTCAATATTCAAGATTTTATTCGTCACATACACGATTATATTATTATATTATTCAGGACCTGTTTTTTTTTTTTTTTTTTTTTTTTAGACTGGTCTAGCAATGTTTAAGAAGAAAAGGAAAGCAAGAAGTGATTCCTTTTCTTCTAGACCATTTGATTTACTCTCTTTTGGATGTTTTTATGGATGGCAGAAGGCACTCCCTCACTGCACACTATAACAGCGCAGTAATTGCATCCATTGCATGTCCTCTGAAGTGCTCAATTACTCTTTCGTCATCTTTACCCGACCTGCAGGAGCACACAACAATAACCTTGTCATGAGCTGGTTGTTTAAATGTCTCATATATATATCTTTAACATGCCCCTTCTCCCACGTCAGCACAGAACTTGGACATAAGAGCAGATGGACGTTTTAATAACATACGGGAAGTTCTGGCGTGTTAATGCTGCTGTGTATGTCACTTTAGTTTATTGAGTTTGTGAAGGTGTCAGTAACCATCATTTGTGAAGAGAGGTTTTTTTAATAATAAGAAATTTTATAACAACTGTTGATCAGAGCAAACCATCAGACAGACTTCTCGACTCTCTGATGATTTCCTCATCTAGTTCATGTAATTTTTCAAAACATTTTAATGCTCAGCATGAATATGATCTTACTTCTTCACTCAGTATGTGCAATTATATTATTCTCAGGACTGTTATAGATGCTGCAGATATTAGGTTGCGATAATTCTTTCACATCTGTAGTATGCAAAGAGATAAGAGATTTGGAGATTATTTTACCCAAAATTTAAATCTTGAGATGAATTCAAAGAGTGGGAATGTAAATGTTCCGATTAAAACCAGTCAGGAGAGTTTTATATGATCTGAAAATCTTTCTGGGAGATTATCATTGATTGCAGACTGGTTTTGGGGGTGATATAGAGAAGAACAATCTGTTCTTACATCTGATACAGATTTGTATGAAACATTAGTGCTAAAATTTTAAAAGATTGATATGAAATTGTTCATTTTTAAAGCGAGCAAACAGGCAAGCATGCATTTGGTATGCATTCACTATGGTTTATAAGTTTGGTATTTTTTTAAAGAGAAATTAATTCTTTTTTTCAACAAGGGTGCATTAAGCAGAATTCACAGTTAAGACAGTAAAGTAAATCATGTTACAATAATGTTTTATTATTAGTTTATTATTATTATTATTATTAGTAATATTATTATTATTTATAGTAATCAAATATTTTTAGACTATAATTTTGGACTTTATATTCATCAAAGAATCCAGAAAATAGAAAATAAAATGTACAAAGACATTATGCAGCACAACTGTTTTCAACATTGATAATCATTTTAAATGTTTCACGAGCATGGGAATGATTTCTGAAGGATCATGTGCCACTGAAGATGCTGAAAATTCAGCTATGCATCACAGAAAATATAAATTATAATAAAAATAATTACACAGTATTATTGTTTTTTTCTGTATTTTTGATCAAATAAATGCAGGCTTGCTGAACTTTTAAGACTTATTAATTTCCTAATTCATGTTTCTGTTCTTGTTGGGCATGATTCATTGCTGCACATTACTCTCCTCCCCTTCAAGCATCTGTCGAGCACTTTCACCATCAAGTGAGTTCCTGATAGATAAATTCAAGATTTATTCTCCCTGTAAACAATAACAGAACATGTTTTTATGGGTAGCTGGTGAACAGGTGTTTTGTGTCATTGCTGTTACTACATTGTGTGTTGTAGCTTGGCCGCTGTCCAATTAGCTGCCAAGAACCAAAACTCTATATGGATTTGTGTACATGGATACAATGATAACATACAAGGAGGATTGATTCTCATCTCCATTTTTTTTTTCTAGTCTCCTGAAGTAGATAGGAATCTCTCTCAGAGGTTTTCTCTCTCTTACTCTCTGTCTGTCCCAGAAATTGTGCATCAATTGGGAACTGAGTGCAACGGCTGCAAGCTTCATGAGTAAAATGTTAAGACCCCTTGACTAAATCTAATCCACATCCCCCTCTGCCTCACATATCACTTTGTGTGTGTATGTGTGTGGGTCTTTCTCCTTCCGTCAGCATAGTTCCCCTCCCAAAAGACATCCCGTCAGCAAGACCACCAATATGTCAATAGTTCACTCCATTTCTCAGTCTTTTCTTTATAATCTCCCACTATTTTCCTGTTTCTTTGCTATAAGTTAAATGGCAGTATTTCTGAAATTAAGTGTTCAGAGTAATTTGAATGGTTAATTTATAACAAAAAAAACAAAACAACAAGTGACACAAAATGTCATTTATATGAATGTATTGTGTGTGTGTGTGTGTGTGTGTGTGTGTGTGTGTGTGTGTGCGTGTGTGTGTGTGTGTTTGCATATGAAAACAGTCATACTTTTTACATTTTGTTTGGTGCCTAAAACACTTTTCACCCTTGAATTCAATCAGTAGCTGATTTGAAGTGATATGGAGTTAAAGTTACAGTTTTTATTTAGTTGACCGGGGTTGGTTGGTTTTTTAGGATTGTTTTATTTTGGTTTAGTTTCAGTATAGATATTCTTTAAACCATTAGCTACAAATGTTCTTTTTTTCTTATGTAAAAATAAATAAAAAAAAACCCATTGGAGCCAATAGATGGATTAAACATTATCGGACTTTATAATTGTTAGCCTATTGATGGTTTAGACTTAGCAGTGTGTAGTCAGACAAATCAGGATACAAAAAAATGCTTTGCGAGTAAGACCGGGCAGCTTGCAAAAGGCTAATCACAGAGGAAATGTTACACTGCGGCCATCATTGATTAAACCTCCTAGAAATCAGCATGATTGCACATCACCAATTAAAGAGATCTGAGAAAAAAAAGATGGACTAGCAAAATGTCTCCCTCTTGTATCCCTCCAGACTCTCCTCAGCTCATTCTCATCCTGTTCCCTCTTGACTTTTCCATCTCTCTCTCGCTCTCAGAGCATGACTCGCCTGTTGTTGTTGTGTCTGGTTTCAACCTGTTCTCCCTGTGCTAACATGCTAAGCTAATGTGCTCATTACAGTTGATTCAGATGTGTCTTGGCAGCGCAGTAGTGGGTCAGCAGGCATTGGCGCGAACGAGGATAGATGATAATTAAAACGCACTTGGCATGGCCCGCTGTCTGTCCGCTCCAATATGCAGCACATGTGGAGCAACAGAAACCTGCTGTGTGTACGTGTGTACCTTTTGGAGTTTTGATCAAGGACTTTGAGATGCTGGCAAGTGTAGGCCAGAATGCATTTAATGACCTGCAAAAGAGAGAAAATATTAATTGCTCCCCAACTACACAACTTTATACATTTTAATGTTGTATAATGTTATTTGGAATGCAAAAATTAGTTCTTCTCCCTAAATTTGACAGGACTAGAGACACTAACAATAGCTGATGACAGTGCAGGGATGTTTTACTGTCTGGGGACACAAAATATTATGCTTTGGCTTCTTTTGGAAATATTTTTATTTTTGGATAAAAACTATACAAACTTAGTAGCAACATTTAGTCTGAAAAGCAGTTCTTGATATTCATATTTTGCATATTTTGCAACATCTGTATAAAAGAGTAGGCATGAAATGAAGGCTCAAATAATTGGAATCAGGCCTAAATAATAAATGAAACTTGTAAATAAAAATGATTTTACATTATCTGAGGAAAAGATGATTGCTACAATGATTCAAAAGTCTGTAAGATTTTTTGAAAGACATCTCTTATGCTCACCAAGTCTGTAAAAAACAGTAATATCGTGAAATATTATTTACTGAATCTGCAGTGTCTTGTAATGCTTAAGAGATCATTTTAATGCTTATTTTCTGCTCAAGAAACATTTCTTATTATCGTCAATGTTGAAAACAGTTGTTAGTGCGTTTGTGTGTAGTTGCTAGGGTGTTTTGTTGGTTGCCAGGGTGGTGCTATTCAGTTGCTTATATTTTTTCTCTAAGCAATCTCTGTTGTTTGAATAGTCTTGTCTTTTCTAAGGTGTTATCGTTGGTTGCAAACTGACCCAAGTCAAAAAAACACCAAGTTTCTGATATTGTGACTTGAGTCTGTTCTTCAAACAACAATAAAGAAAGAATTCATCCTGACAAACCATTAGCTCTGCAGCATATAACTGCTGTCTCCATATTATATTTTCATGTAAACAACAGCAGGAATGGATTTTCAGATTCAATCTCTACGTGAATATGATATGAGGAAACAGAAAATTCTGTTAGATCATCCCTAACCAATGAGTGTAGTGTTTAATTTCTATAACATGTCGGACATCCACCAGCTGTCATTGAGTCAGTCAAAAATGAAACATAGACAGGTTATCTGAGATAACAAGCCTGTTTGACAGATGTGTGGCATTTGACCAAACATCCACAGCTGTGACAAAAATACAAATTTATTCAGAGAGATCAAATGATAATGTGCACTGCACTGCTCTGGACTTGAGGTTTCTGTTTGCTTATGTAATTACTGTATTCTACTTTTGTTAATTAATTTGTTGGTTTTCTTACTTTGCAGTGTTACATCTTTTAACACCATGAATGATGCATATTTATTTGAGAAAGATAAGGGGTCAAAAGGACTATATAACCCGGACACCTGAGATAAACAGGGTTTAATTTTGCACTGGATTGTGAAAGGTTTACTTTCTCGGAAAAGTGCAACAGAACAGTCTTGCAACGCTTGCGGAAATCCATAGACCAGTGATTTGCAGGTAACACTTTAAATTCTCTGTTGATGCTCATTCTCTTGCAGAATATATCATCTTTGCATGTTTATCCAATTTTATTAGGAATATCCCACAAACTACTTTTTGAATGGAATGTAGTATAACATGCACGTCTGTGAAATCTAAATTTGCATATCCATTCAGGTTTCAAAAGACAAGGGTGAGTAAATGGTGACAGAATGTTCAATTTGGGCTAATAAAAGAGTTTACTTTCTGAATCTGAAATTTAAACATATTAATTCGGATGAAAATTAGTGCATGCAAGCATACCTATAACTGTGTGTTTATTTATTTATTTTAAATTGCACTTTAGAATGGATGCCAGCCAATCAGAATCAAGCATTCAACAGCTTGCCCTGCATAGTATAAAAACATATATTAATAATATATGTAGATACGTGACAATTAAACCCCAAAAACTAAAACTTAAATGCATTTCAATGTTTAAAAGTGAAGATATTTGGAATCTCCATTGTTCTTTTGACCTTTCTGTTCATTAAAGACTTCTGAAATAAGTATCAATGTTTGATAAAACATTATCAAACATTAATATCAGAAATATTAAGCAGCACAACTGTTTTCAACATTGATAATAAGGAGTACAGTAAATGTTTCTTGTGCAGTAAATCAGCATATTAGAATGATTTCTGAATCATTCTAATATGCATCACAGGAATAAATTAAATTTTAAAAATAAAAATAACAAAGTTTTTCAAATACAAAGGTTATTTTAAAATGTTATTTTATTACTGTTTTACTTTATTTTTCATCAAATAAATGCAGCCTTGGCGACCTCTTTCAAAAACCAAATTAATGTCTGATAATTTAATCAGTGGCCAAATACACCGCCCACCCCCAAGTCTTGCTTAACATTTCTCCATTGAATGTGTCTCTCAGAAATGTCACAAAAATGCAGTTAATATTGACTTTAAACCCAATGAACAAAAGGTCCAATTAATTTTAGAATCAATACCTAGCCTTCAAATTTGCTCCAAATAATTTCAGGCAGGTTTGTATATCACAGAGACTGTCTGTGCTGAATCTAGATTCAGGTCGTGGCAGTTTGCGGTGGAACAGTACATCTCTTCACATTAGCTTACAGAAGCAGCAGTGTCCTGTTCAAGGGCTCTCCCAAGGACATCTGTTAGTTGAGAGCCTGTTGATGAAAGGATGCTGTGATTGAAAACTGAACCTCAGACTTCTGCACACTTGGGCATCTGGAGAGTGAAAGACTCTAGCTCGGCCCTGTTGAGCTCACCCTGGGGACTCGTGTGTGTACATATGAGGAATTAGGAGATGCAAGATCAGTAGCATTTCATTTTTCGAGGTAACACCCCAAAATAAATAACCTAGGAGATTTAAACTGGGTAGCTGACCTTGAACACCATTTGATCATTAATTGTGCAATAATGGAGGGATACATATTAGCAACATACCTTGCTGCATGAACTGACGATTTGAACAGCAGTAGCACCACACTCAGTTTCAGCTTTATTTATGTTAAGTCCAGTTAGTTTTGCATGTGGAAAGCATATGAGTGAAAGTGACATTTTTTTAGTACATTTGCCTTTCACTGATGCAATTTTCACTAGGGCGATATATATAAAGTTTCTCTGATAATATGTTGTTGCATTGTGGCATTTGCTGGCAGTGCAAAATGTAGGAGCTAGGCACTTGAAAACGCTGTTCTAACTGTTCCTAGGTCTAGATTAAAATTTTGGGATGACAGGGTTTTTTCGGTAGCTGCACCTGGAATCTCTTACCCCTTCATGTTAGAGCAGCTCCAACTATTTAGTTTCAAAACTTTGGTTAAAAACGTGTTTATTATCTTAGACTTTCAGTTCTACTGGGTATTGAGGGATGTTATTGAATTTTTATGTTAACTATTAATTTACCTGTATGTAAATATTTATTTTTTGTACAGCACCTTGGTACTTTATAAGTAAAATAAACAGAAACAGAAACATAATTACTGGCCCCTTTTTTCAATACTTTTTCAACCTCCATTTGCCAAGATTATTGTTGAAGACTAATTTCTGCAATTTTCTAGTAATCCACTCAGACTCTGTCTCCTCCTCGCCATACAGTAAGGCAGTATCGACACATGTCCTCTTTCAGGCAGATTCCTAAAATCTCCAGTTTATTGGAAATTGCCCTGGTGTTGGAAATGGGAAATTTCAGTGCTTCAGCTGCTTTCTACTTTGTGAAACTCAACAATTTTGAAAACGTAAATGGGAATGTATGGAGATACAAGGATAAGCACTGTAGATTCATTTTCACAGCTGTTTTTGCTCATATCAATTTTCCAAACAGTAATTCTGACCAAGATTGAATCATAGCCATTTCGTTTATAATATATAAAATAATTAAAGTATTTAGTTATTGCTTTCTGCAGCAATAACTTTGTATTTAAGATGATTTTATTTAAATTAATTTAATTTAGTGGCATTTTACATAAACAATTCAATACAAATTTAAATCAAATGAAAACTCTAGTAAGCTCACTGTCTATCATGTTGTATGTAGAAAAAGTCACTCGTCTTCAATGTTGTTGATGTTCACACAGAAAATATTTTATATTTTATATTTTCTCACTGTTTATCATACCTCTTTTGTAAGATAGATGCAATTTTCTCTCAAATGCACGAGCAGTCCATCTCAGCACTTAAGCTTTTGTTCGGACACACTCATTGTTGGAAGGAAATGTTGAGAGCTTTCACCTTAATTTTCTGAACACCTGAATAGATGGATGGAAGCTGAAGGATGAATGGAAGCTGGTGAGTGTTTAGTCAGAGTAGACATCTGGTCCACGGTAATGGGAGCAGAAGTCTTTTGAATTATCACTGCAGTCTCATATGCTTATGTAGAAATATTTTTAAATCTATTCTGTTTCTGAGACATGCATTTAATTTGCTTGTGCTGAAATATTGTATCACTGAAACAACCATATTTAGGAGTTAAATTTATAACTATATTGCCTTTATAATTCATTACTTTATAACATTTATATCTGTTGTCATGTATTCTGAAGCACGTACACCATTATATTATGTATTAAACAGCACAAAATTCAATGTTCCTGATGTGTACAGCACATGGTGCCTGACAGCAAGAGAATTTTGTTCTATATGAGTTTTTAATCTATTATGATAGCAACAAATACACAAAAGTGCCATTGTTCCACTGCCTGATCCATTCAAATCACTTTTATAAAGTAAGTTCATGTTATGAAATTCAATTTCTAGGTTATTCGGTTTTTAGGTTTGTTACCTTTTCTTAGGAGATTATTATTTTACTCTGCTAAAGCTCTACTGTGTTCGATTGACCTGCTTTTCTGAGTGCATACATAGGGGTCAGCATGGGTTATTTTTCAAGAATTAAATCAAGAACAACCATTTGGGATATTTCAGCACAGCAACTTGTGCTCATGTGTTTTATGATGGGAAATCCTTGGCATTTAAAGACATTTGATCACTGGGGTTTCATGAGACCTGCAAGCGCAGCAGGAATTGCTTCCCTGAAGTTGTGAATTGGGAAGGAAATGCCAGGTTTAAGATGTTGCAGTGTATAGATATTATTGTGTGTTGTGAATTGCTGACAAATCGGCTCAACATTAGATCTTTTGAACTACCAGATCTGTCTAAGATCTATACAGTAACTTTCTCAAATGCATGACCCTTCCTAAATGCCAGGGACTCCCTGCTATCAGATAACTGTACAAGCCATTCAAAGGAGGGGCAGGCGCCGCTCAGCAAATGCCAAACAACTCCATTAGAGTAAATTCCATAACGTGTCTTATGAACTACGTTTATTTTTTACTTTTTCAAGCATGAGTTTTTATTTTGGGATATTTTTTTCCTTTGGATGGGACACAGTACCCTATCAGTACATTCATTTTTGGGTCTAATTTAAAATGTAATAATTTAAAATGTTTAATTTTAATTAAATTTTTTTTTTAAATACAATAATATGTACAATAAAATGTAAATAAAAATATACAAATTCTAATACAAAAATGTACTTATGATATATATATATATATATATATATATATATATATATATATATATATATATATATATATATATATATATATATATATATATGTGCATTGGGACTGCCTATGCATAGGGCCCGGGATCTTGTGCAGCGTCCCTGTGTAGCAATTATATTAAGATATTTAATATAGTAAAAAAAAAAAAACGTCATTCATAATAACATAATAACAACCAAAAACCTATAAATAAAGCATATTTTTCAATTCAGGGGCATCATATTTTGAGAAAGCAGAAGAAAAATACCCATTCAAAACATGCTGGTAATTTCTTATTTCTTAAGTGAAATAATTCAACCACTTTTTTTTCAGGCAGAGACGGAATGTATTTGTGTGCTGAGTGAGTATCATCACTTGTTTGTGCTTGAAGAAATGCAGTATTTTTCATTTGCCTTCTTCCAACAGTCCTCCTTGTTCCCCCCTGTCATTTCTATCTATGCTGTGTGAACATATACCAAGAAAGCTTGTGTTGCCATGTGCACCAGGACATATCGACGAGCAAAGAAACATCAAAGCGTGAATCAGTTCCACAGTTTTTCACTTTCTCTAAATGGTTTTAGATATGTAGAGAACAGAAATCTCAGATATGCAGTGCATCATTTGATGCCATTATAACACTGTTCAATTTTAGCCTTGTACCCTCAAACTCCTATTCAGGTATTAGTTGTCATCAAGATAGATCTTTGTGCAGCTCTGACCTGAGGAAGATATCATTATTGAGTGGCTCATTAACCTAAAGTTCAACCCAGCCACTGTTATATGAAAAACATCATAAGAATGTAAACAACATTGTATTTAAATTATATTTGTGTTTAAAATTCACAGCAAATGCCTGATCGTGTATTATGTTACACTGTATAAAAATATTTTTCAAAGTCGTGTATACAGCAAAAATTATTATTATTTACAGTTATTGTGTTTTTTTTCTACTTCAAATTTCACCTTCAATTCAGTGTTGGTTATTTTTCTATCTCTTTTCTTTGTAATTGTTTGTGAGATTTACTAGCAAGTTTTGAGTCAAAATTGTTTCTACACCATATTTTGTCATTGTACTAACTACTCATTATCCACATCTTTCTTTAAAGGGGGGGGGGGGGGGGTGAAATGCTATTTCATGCATACTGAGTTTTTTTTACACTGTTAAAGAGTTGGATTCCCATGCTAAACATGGACAAAGTTTCAAAAATTAAGTTGTACGTTTGAACTTCCGGTTTGTCACAAGTTTCGGAAAGTTTTTTTCGAGTATGGCTCTGTGTGACGTTAGATGGAGCGGAATTTCCTTATATGGGTCCTAAGGGCACTTCTGCCGGAAGAGTGCGCACTCCCGTATAGCAGAGCACTGAGAGCACAACAGACATTCACTGATCAGAGCGAGAGCGTCGCGAAATGTCACAAAAGAAGTGTGTTTTTGGTTGCCAGGGCAAGACAACCCTGCACAGATTACCAAAAAGAAAAACAGCATTAAGGGACCAGTGGACTGAGTTTATTTTTACAGAGCATCGACGGAGTTGTGCAAGTGTTTGTGTTTGTTCCCTGCATTTTGAATATGCTTGTTTTACAAACAAGGCCCAGTTTGACGACGGATTTGCGTATCGTTTATTTCTTAAGGATAATGCAGGCCCAACGAAAAAAGGTCATGATCGTGTGTTGGAACCACAGGCGGTGAGTAAAACTGCTTCAAATATCTCTGTGTTGTTAACTTAGCTATCGGCGCGTAATCACATCAAGTAAACAACATGCGATGTTGTCATCAAACTGCACTTTCCACATGTACAGCTTAAAAAAAAAAGAAAAAAAAAGAAAAAGACGACATAAAGTGGAACTGAGTCATTTTCCAAAACCCCTAAGCAAATATATACAGTTTCAGTACATACCACATAGAGACGTCCTGTTGTAGTCGTTGCTGATGCTGCTCTTGTTAAATTTCAGCCTCTGGATCTGATTCTGGATCATAAATATACGCTGAATCTGACTGTTAGCCATGGTTTGTTTTGGATGTTTTTTTCCTCATGGTAATGTCACAGCTTCCAAACGCTCTCAACGCAAAAGCCTACTGGCGCTCGTGATTCTTTAGCTCCGCCCACACGTCACGCCTCCAGCCGGTCGTGTTTTTCCGGGAAAAATCGGTACAGACTATCTTTCTCTTATGAATATAATAAAACTAAAGACTTTTTGGAGTTATGAAGGATGCAGTACTACTCTATAGGTACTCAAGATTAAAGGGGGGGGTGAAATGCTCGTTTTCACTCAATATCCTGTTAATCTTGAGTACCTATAGAGTAGTACTGCATCCTTCATAACTCCAAAAAGTCTTTATTTTTAATATATTTATAAGAGAAAGATAATCTGTACTGATTTTTCCCGGAAAAACACGAGCGCCTAGAGGCGTGACGTGTGGGCGGAGCTAAAGAATCACGAGTGCCAGTAGGCTTTTGAGTTGAGAGCATGTGGAAGCTGTGAAACAGATCCAGAGGCTGAAATTTGACAAGAGCAGCATCAGCAAAGGCGGTATGCTATGTGGTATGTACTGAAACTGTATATATTTGCTTAGCGGTTTTGGAAAATGACTAAGTTCCACTTTATGTCGTCTTTTTTTTATTATTTTTTTTAAGCTGTACATGTGGAAAGTGCAGTTTGATGACAACATCGCATGTTGTTTACTTGATGTGCTTATGCACTGATAGCTAAGTTAACAACACAGAGATATTTGAAGCAGTTTTACTCACCGCATGTGGTTCCAACACACGATCGTGACCCTTTTCCGTTGGGACTGCATTATCCTTAAGAAATAAACGATGTGCAAATCCGAAATGCAGGGAACAAACAAAAACACTTGCACAACTCCATTGATGCTCTGTAAAAATAAACTCCATCCACTGGTCCCTTAATGCTGTTTCTCTTTTGGTAATATGTGCAGGGTTGTCTTGCCCTGGCAACCAAAAACACACTTCTTTTGTGACTTTTTGCGACGCTCTCGCTCTGATCAGGCTGTGCTCAGCCTCTCTCTGCTCTGCTATACGGGAGCGCGCGCTCTTCCGGCAGAAGAGCGCGCACTTAGGACCCATATAAGGAAATTCCGCTCAATCTAACGTCACACAGAGCCATACTCGAAAAAAACTTTCCGAAACTTGTGACAAACCGGAAGAGGTTTTTTTGGAACAAAAATACTCCTTCAAACGTACAACTTAATTTTTGAAACTTTGTCCATGTTTAGCATGGGAATCCAACTCTTTAACAGTGTAAAAAACTCAGTATGCATGAAATAGCATTTCACCCCCCCTTTAACAGAATATTGAGTGAAAACGAGCATTTCACCCCCCCCCCCCCTTTAACAAATAATTCACCTAAAAAATATGCCACAATTAAGTCACCCAAATTATCACTCAGAAATCGCTAGGAAATCTCTAATAATTACACAGACATGGCACGCAATATGCTGAATTAATCTTGTAAAATGTACTACAGCAAACTGAAAAAATCTAAAATGTATTTTTTTCCAATCAGAAAGTCACCATTCACATAATATCTATACAGATTTGCCACAACATGAAGTTGGGTAATTAATGAATGAATTGTCGTTTTGAATGCCTTTAATTGTCTTATTTTATTTCATTTGTTCTTTTCTTGTTGTTGCTTGCTCTCAGAGCACAAAAGCACCTGCAGAGCAAGCCTGGACATCTGTCATTCTCTGGATTGTCTTCACCTCCATCACACTATCCTCCTCGTGTTTGACGATGTGTTAACACATGATCTCCGGGTGCTGTGGCATGATCTGACCTTTCATTTTTCTACATGCCCTGGATTGTCCTCATTTAAAAAGGTCCCTCAGTGTTGACTTTTAGGTGTGCAATACAGTGTCCAAGAATAATTGAGACTCCCGATTCGTCAATATTTTTACAGCCATTGAGGGGCTGTATTAGTTAACGGCCTGGCAATGGCTCTATATAATTATCTCCGGACTGACAGGTTTAAAACGGCCAAATTAGCAATGGATATTTCCACCTGATTGTTATTTTTGAGCAAGAACCATGTAAGAGGAAGCATTGCTGTCATGCTGTTGACAGTCCAGACCTCTTTCAGCAGGTAATATTCAGTTGAGTGAGTAATTCAGCCATTTATTTCACTGCAAAAATCTCAAACACCCTCCCAAACTGAGTTACAGGGCTACAACCAGGTTTTTGTGTTACCTGAGTTGTTGCTTTTAAAATACTGCAAGAGCATTAGAATTGCCTTTGTGACTAATGACTGACTGGAAGAAAGACGTTGAACACATGTTAGATGAAAGTCCAAAGCAAAATTCTTTCATTGTCTTCTTTCTGTAATGGTCTCTATTTACAGACGAGCATAAAATCACGGCTCCTTTTCATTTTGTTGTGGTGTTTTCTCAAAGGACCTGTGGCATTTCGCTTCTGTTTTCTTTTGCATCGCATTTGAAATAAGCAAATCAAAGTGTGACAAATCCACACAGATATCCAGTCTTTTGTCTACACCAGTCACTTTTAATAGGATCTCTTCTTCAGGGCATTTGTCCCCATTAACAGAATTCATCAAATCTTGAGAGCACTATGGAGAGAGTTAAACTCTCAAGGGATAGTGTGAAGCTGTGAATTTGGAGGAGTTTCAACTGGAACAGATGTGGAAAGACTACTGTGCATTATTGATGCTTTGATCTGTTTTTCTCTCCGCCGCTCTTCTGTCTTGGGTAGGTTGTTTCCTAAATCCTCATTCAGTTGTTTTCTCACTTACTGGCTTTCCCTTTTCTTTTTCTGCTCCGTCTCAGTTGCCGTTTTCCTCCACATACTCCCTCAAAGTGTCACCTGTGCCTCTCACCTCCCGTGTTATCATTAATAGTGGCATATCTATATTTTTTTCGCCCTGATAAATTTTTACTTCCCTCTGAGGAATTGAATTAAAATCTCGAGCTTTCAGTTAAATTTTATCTTGTAGCTCTGGGCTTAAGGCTAAGCTATAGCTTGCACACAGTATGATGTCTCCATCACAACGTAAAAAAATAGATGTGAAATGGGCTCATAAGCCCTTCGGAGATACAGTAAATACCCGAGAAAACATCTCGGTAATCCTTGCCCTAAGTGTCGCTGTCTGGCATTGTCTAATATCTTTTTAAGAGGCATGGCTGCCTGAGTGTGTAGTGCTGTGTGTTTGTGTGTACACTTTTTTTTCTTAAGAAGCTATATAATAGATATGATTATAGTTTGTAATCTGTCAAGATATTTGACGTGCACACAAATAGTCCAACTATTTTCGCCCTTCTAGAAGTCAGTAGATTTGTAAGATGACATTGCTTGCATGCAATGAAAAGAGCCGTAGCTACAAATTGAAATTGCACTAGAAGTTGCATGTAATACAAAAGTATTTTTTTAATTTTTTCAATAGCAATGCCTAAAGTTTTTAATGGCATATAGGTGGTTCTATGAAGAACCTTTAACATCCACGGAAAATTTTTATTATAAAAATGTTCTTTAAGAAATGGATCTGTGTACCGTATGCAATTTTAATTCATGCAGAAATAATAGCATATTACTATGCTGTTGTAGACATGGTGTATTATTTCACATAGTATTAAAAAAATCCCAGCAAACACAGGATGTTGCTGGAATGTTGTGACAACATGCTGAAATGTTTGACATCATTGTCTGAAGGTTGTCACAATGCTGTCAGAATGTTTTTACAATGGTTCCACATATTAAAATTCTACTAAGGTTACTTGGAAAACCACTGCACAACATGTTCACATCACGGTCCTGAAGCGAAGCTCAGATGTCAGACTTTTGACATTACAGATATAAATAATATGATTGTTAGGTTTGAGCACTGGATAGAAGCACTATACGAATACTTGACAGACCGTTGAATTATTAACCTGGTCGATTGCATGACTGATAGTTATGTGATGTCAACTCAACTCGCCATGTAAAATAAAACATGGTAACAGCAACTCTACACTGAAAATAAACTGGTTTACAAACACCTCACCATTTTATGTTCTTAGGTTGTGACCTATTGATGCAATAAAAGAATAATGAAACAGCTTTTTCTAAAAGGCTGATGTGAACTATGCATCTCATGAAAGTAAATATAATTTTAATGCTATTTATATATATATATATATATATATATATATATATATATATATATATATATATAAAAATACTGTTCATTTAATTAGCTAATTACTAAAATTACTGAGTGCAACTTTAAAGGGATAGTTCACCTTCAGTTGCTGGTCCACGTTTACTTCCATAGTATGGGGAGGGGACACTATGCAAGTCAGTGGGGACCAGTAACTGAAGGTGAACTATCCCTTTAAATGTCCCCCCCTGCGCAGTCTCTATGGTTTGCTCCACACCAGCGCTGTTCATACTGTTGAGCCGCTGCTTTCCTCAGTCACTGCGCCGCTGACAGCTCCTCCTCACTCTCTCTCTCTCTCTCTTGTTGCTCTTTCCACATTTTTGCTCTCTGACATTTTCACCGGTGAGTACTTTCTTCTAATTTTCTCTTGTCTTCATCTTTACCTCTTTTCTACGTCCTCTTTTGATTTGGGATGTGCTTGCATTTTGTTCTTCTGAATTCAGCTGACACTCATCTAAAGCCGGGTTTTAATGTTTTACCTTCTTGGAGAGGGGGGACGTCAGGTACTGGTTAACTTTGGTTAACTTGAGTCAACTATATTCGTTTCTTTATTTGTACAATAGCAAGTGCTGGAGATTTTGTTTTGCTTTTAAATATATTTTTCTTTTCGTTCTGTGTTTATCAGTTGGACATCTTGTTGCTGACGAATTACATCAATGAGAAAATCATTTTTTCTTTTTCTTTTCTCAGTTTTGAGAGAACAGTTGTCAAAGTTGTGGAGCGATTTTTATATATATATATATATATATATATATATATATATATATGGTTGGACAAAATGATATTTTTGTGTGTGTGGACTGATGTTGGAGCGCGCGTCATTGCGCGTCCTGCCAACATTTAAACACGTCTGGATTGATAATACCATCCGAGATCTGCTGTTCCACCTCGGTTTTTCATGTTATGCTGAGACACCGAAAATGTGGACATGCTGACAGATACCTTGACTTGATTTGATTGACATGGGATGTTTTCCAGGGTCACATCATTCCATGAAATTAGTGACTTTCCCGTTTGGATAAGGTGGTAAAAGTACATTTCTTTCAAATCTGTCAGACATTGTAGTTACTGAATTAATTTTATAAAAGTGACAGATTTGAAGTTTCTTTAAAAAAAGAAGTTGAGGAAACATACAAAATGGGTATTCTCATAGAGAAAATTAAGAAAAAATTTTTTTTTTTAAATTGGTTATTTGTTGATGGTGTCAGATTGTTATTGTTAAGGGTATTGTTTATATATATTAGCACTAGGGACACCAAAGGCACCCTATTTGTGGAATGACCGTCCAAGCATGTTGTGAAATTGCTTCTGTGATTTCCTGGCTGTGTCTCAAAACCTAGTGAGCTGTCTACTTAGGCAGAATTTTAGGGCATCTTATGCATCTGCAGCAGTACAAAGCTGACGGGAAACATGCTTAATGATGGCAAAAATGCAGCTGGGGTGGACTACTTTGTTTTACCTAGTCTGTTATACTGGGCTCGTACAAAGTCTCATGTTCTTGCAAGTCAGCTGTAGCTTTTTAATTACATCTAATACAAGAGAAACCATTTGATCTGGAGAAGGTGCAACAGGGCTAATACATGTTTGTTATGTGCAACAATATGATGATTTGAAATGCAATGCCACTGAATTAAAATAAGAAAAATAAATATTCAGAACTCGTTTAAGGTTTGTTGGTCATGTTCGGCCGGAAGGAGTGTGAACTGAACTCACTCACACACACAACTTTTTTTTAGTATTGAAATGGAGAGTGATAGGGAACAAACTATTTTAAATCTAGAATAGTCAATTCTGCCCACCTTGCCACTTTATCTGTCACAAGACTTTGTTTGGAAGTCATGACAAACAAGTAAAATTCATGCTTCTGTCTCTTTTCCTATCTCATCTTTCTCTTCTCTAAATACACAGTCATGGCCAAAAGTTTTGCCAGCGACAAATTTTGTGTTTTGCAAAGTTTGCTGCTTAAGCTGTTGTGATTCATTCACATTTTTTCTAGATTATTGTGTAGAGTGATCAGATGCATTTTAAATAATTGCTAAAAGCTTCATTGGCCAAAAAAATTACTTTTAACAAAAAAGAAAAAAGAAACTTTCACTTTTTTATCAGCAGCACATGTGAAAGTGTGAATGAGTACTTGTCAGGTAATATTACTATCATACTAATTAGATTGTAAGAGCAGACTGATTGCTATAAAAGGAGTGAAGAAGTGCTTCCGATAATTGTTCTTGTTAGCAATGGTTACCTGCAAAGAAACACGTGCAGCCTTCATTGATTTGCATCAAAATGGCCTCACATGCAAGGAAAATTGCTACAAAGAATATTGCACCTGAAAGAACCATTTACTGGATCATCAAGAACTTTAAGGAAGGAGGTTCGACTGCAGTGAAGAAGTCTACAGGATGTCCCAGTGTGTCCAGTAAGTGTTTGGACCGTCTCCTCCTGAGGAGTCAGCAACAGAATCATGTCAGAACCAGTGCAGAGCTCGCTCAGGAATAGCAGCAGATTGATGTGAGAGCATCTGCACACGCAGTGAGGCCAAGGCTTGGTGTCAAGAAGGGCTGCAAAGAAACCACTTCTCTTCAAGAAAAACATCAAGGACAGACTGAAATTCTGCACGAAGTACAAGGATTGGACAGCAGAAGACTGGGGCAAAGTTATTTTCTCTGATGAAGCTGCCTTTCAATTGTTTAGGACATTGTTCAGAGAAGAAAAGGTGAACGCTACCATGAGTCCTGTGACGTGCCAACAGTGAAGCATCCTGAGACCATTCGTGTGTGGGGTTGCTTTTTCATCCAAGGGAGTGGGCTCTCTCATGATTCTGCCCAAAAACACTGCCACAAATAAAGAATGGTATCAAAACACCCAGCAAGAGTGACTTCTTCCAACGATCCATGAGAAATTTGGTGATGATCCGTGCATTTTCCAGCATGATGGAGCACCATGTCACAAAGCACGAGTGATAAAGAAGAGGCTCGAAGATCATTATATTTAAATTTTGGCTCCTGGCAACTCCCCGGATCTCAATCCCATAGAGAACCTGTGGTCAGTCCTCAAAAGGTGAGTGGACAAGCAGAAGCCCACAAATAGTGATCAGCTCCGACAACTAATAAGGCAAGAATGGATCGCCATCAGTCAGGATTTGGCCCAGAATCTTATATCCAGCATTCAGCAATCTTTGCAAGTGAATTGCAGAGGTTATGAAGAACACTGTAAATATTGACTCATGTTGTGTTTTCCAATAAAAACCTTTAAAACTTGTTTATCATTGTTTTTCAGTATACCATAGAAACATATTGAAGCTGCAAACTTTGCAAAACACACACTTTATGTCACCGCCGAAACTTTTGACTATGACTGTAGACATACATGAACCCACATGCCTCTTTTGAAAGTCCTCTATGACTCCATATGATCTTCAGTGCAAGCACTTTCGCTTTAAAAGTCCATTATTGCCAGTGTGTGGCCGGGTATGGATTTTTAGTATTAAAAGCATACAGTTTGACCTTCCAAACACAGTGAAGCACTTTAAGCCATTTGTTCATACATTTTCTTTAGTAATACTTTGTATTACTCATGCCTTCCAATTGATGTGCTTCTGTTTGAAAGAGTTTTTAGGACTTACTTTCTGTTTACTGTCATGCCGTTAAAGGAATATTCTGGGTTATGTACATCTTAATGTCTTTGTCTTTAAATAACAGAATATTCTTTTAAGGGTAATATGTGACTGTGTACAGAGTTTTTTTGGGGTGATTTTTCTTGTTGTTTTTTATATTGGTTGGTCCATTACAGTCTATCTCGTCTTGTACTACCGTTAGCTTATCTAGAGCATTAGTTGCCTACCTCAAGGACACCCAACTCAAGTTGACCACTTACAGCTGCTGAATTCAAATAACACACTGCAGTGCCAGCACTTAAATTGAGGCTTTTATAAAATTATGTGTATATGCATTACATTTTATCTACATATTAGGACACAACTGACAAAGTTTGTATGTTTGAAAAACAGTAAAATATGCAGTGTGCATATGCCAAAAAAAAATAAAATAAAATACAAAGCAGGGTTTTCAGGGGGATTAATCCGGACAATGAAAAAAGTGCTAGTACCAAATTATAGGGATTTAGTGGTTAGTGATTTACTCAGAAACTTCACAAAAGGTCAAACGGTGGTTTTCTGTTGCTATTAATTATTTCTTGACTTCTAGAAGGTCATATGCGTCTTGTGACTTCCTAGTGTTCAATATAATAACCATAACCCTGCTTTGAGTAGTTGGCACCACTGATGTGACATTGACATGGCAGTTGGATATATTTGGATTAGCTTGCAGCTTTTTTGTGAAAAGTTCAAATATTATTAGTCATTATACTTTTTTTCTTCCATTATAAGCCTTTGGCAAAAATTACTTTAAGTCAGTTAAATGTCAGGGAAATTAAAGTCTCATGGGTATTTTTATGACTTTTTCCCATTCAGGCTGCACTCAATATTTTTTGAAATATCAAAAATTATAAAGGCTTATCAGAGTAATTAATTCATTTGGTCAAATCAAGCATCATGAATTAGAAATTTAGATTACATCTACATGAAAGTTTAATGAGTAAATTGGTAGTTGTGCTGTTATCACAGTAGGGTCTCTGTGATGTGTAATGAATTTAGTCATGAAATCATGAACTCTTTATTTTCACATAAACCAACACATGCACAAACACACACACACACACACACACACACACAGATATATATATATATATATATATATATATATATATATATATATCAGAATATTGTTTTATGTATGCTGTTAGTGCTGAAATATTTTTTTTATTTTGAAAAGAATAATGTAAAAATTAATTGTGTTCTAATTTCCCTATACATTATATTTGTTTGGGTCATAAATTGTTTTATGTGCATTTTGTGTTATTTAGTTAAAGTTTATTGTGAGGTTGCAATGATATTTAGATCTTTGCTATTAGTAAATTACTTATTTGAATGGATCAAATGATTTGTATATTACATAACATTCTATAATTTCATGCCAAATACAACATGCAGTCACCCAAAATTGCATCCTTTATGGTCCTAACTTAACCATTGTTTTTAATTAATTTTTTTAGAGAAGATTTAGACTATTTAATCTTAGAATTTGGGTATTTTAACTTGAGTGTTTGATGTCCTCTAAAGTCTCTTTTTATGTTAATGTCTCGGAGTGATGTTTTGGGGAGGACTGTCAGTTCTTAATGCAGTAGAGGGCAGTGGCTGAGTGGACGTGATATTGTATGACTGGAATGCTCCTCAAATGTCAGTTGCTGCTGCCACCCAAACAACTAATCCCCCGATAAAGCCCCTGCCACACATTCAGAATTAAACATCAGAACTGTGCTTAGACTTATCGTCCTCCACTCGACTCTTCATTTGGCTGGCCTTGATGTGTAACAGGCTTATGTTTGTCAGCATCTTCATGATTGAAATGATGGAATATCTCAAGTTACAAGTTGTTCTGTCAGTGGAAGTTTCCATTAGGCGTGACTGAGAAAGAGGAGGCTTATAATGAGGGTCGAGAGAGAGATATTGAAGTGAAAATATCACTTTTTTCAAATTGAGCTTCCACTGGAAAATTAAATTAGGTTAAATTTGGCTGTACACTATTGGAGAATAAATTTCATCATGCATTATTATTTTTACTCATGCTGTACACCCTAAAAAATGAAGTTTTTTTCTTAGTGGTGCCATAGAAGAACCATTTTTAGTTCCACAAACTTCAGTGAATAATTTATTAAAAAATAAAAAATAAAATTATTGGTTTGAAGAACACTTATAAAAAAATCTAAATAACTTTTTCTCCACTATTACTAATTGTGGAATGGAAAATAGCATTGGAATGGAAAGCTTCTATGAATGTTAAAGGTTCTTCATGGAACCATAGAGTGGCATGTAAAAGTGGTATGTAAAATAATCTGGGGAATATGATTGGCAAATTTCTTTTGAATGTGGGTGGGCTGAATATTTTTAGATTAACTGAGCCAAATGTGTTTGGCATGAAAGTCTTGAATGAAAAACATTATAATACCATTCATATTTGAACTTTTTTATAATTTAAAGAAGAAACCAATCCTATGTATAGTTGATTTTTGAGGCTTAATACTAGAGAAAAGCACTAAACGTTTTTCGGTAAGAGTGTTTTCAGCTTTTTTATTTTCATATAGAAATGTGGCATGCAGTTGCATCAAACAATGGTATAAACATCATTCAATGTAAATTGTGATAATCGTAATTGACAATCACAATTACAGTTTCAAGGGAATTATCAACAGTTATGATTTAATTAATCGTGCAGCACTATTTACAATGAAACACAAGCACATTGTGACCGATTCCCTGACATTTTGACCCATTTTATATATGCAGCATTTTATGTTAGAACAATCTAAACCGCAACAAACAATAACAATGCTGCAAAATAATTAACTAACGACGATCATCTAGCCCTCTATTAAACATTTTACAATTATTTCATCATAGCTTACTCAGTGATGCTGCATTCTTGCACTGCTTGCACGGGAAGTTGTGTCAGATTGAAGATGTAACCATTTAAAATGTGACTTTGTGAAATGGACTGTCCTAAATTGTTGCTATAGTAGCATCACATTAATGCTAGAAAACCTATGCATTTGGCAACTATATTTTTTTAAATCATTATATTTAATAATTAAAATCTATTTTCACACTCATCTTGGGCGTCCCTTCATGTCCCCCAACAAGCCGGTCGGGTGAAAACTTTTGAACAGGATGTAAAAAAAATTCTTATTTTGTTTTAATATATATATATATATATATATATATATAGAGAGAGAGAGAGAGAGAGAGAGAGGGAGAGAGAGAGAGAGAGAGAGAGAGAGATTTTTTCCATCCATTTAGCACTTCTCTTTGGAAGCAACAGAAGATACTTGCATGTTTCCTGAAAGACAAGTTGAGTACAATTTTTAAATGGCATGCATTTTGTATGATCTGTCTTATTGCTACATGCTACTGTAGATGCCAAATTACCTTTATTTATAAGAACTGTAATTATTTAAATTCCCATCCTGCAGGGTTTGTGTTACAGACATGACGGATACATCAAACTTTGCAGATTGTAATATCACCAAGACTTAAATGAATAATTTAATGTATGCATTTAGCAGATGCTTTTATCCAAAGTGACTTATAGTGCATTCAGGGCTAACATTTACCTAACATGTGTTCCCTGTGAATTAAACCCACAACTTTGCGCTGCTGACACAATGCTCTACCACTTGAGCCACAGGAACTACTACTACTTACTCTTTTCAGTTAGACTAGTAAGAAACCACCCCCAAAAAAACAACAAAAACAACAACAAAAAACTAGAAACTGCATAGCAACGTAAAACACAACACAATGAATGAGGCTTGCACAGTGAGACACCACTAATTTTTCTCAAAATGTAAAAATGTCTTATTATAAGAATGCACTCATGTTCAGCTGCTAAAATCCTGCTACTATAGGTATTTTCTTTGTTTTGAACCACAGGAATCTTCACGCACTCCAGGTCACAAGCGCTGGGACCAAGCAGCATATCCGCATCTGTCTCCTGGTCACAAAAGAGATCTGAGAGGTATGTGCAAGTCTCTACAAACATAGATTTAGCAATGTTTGATCTGAGCGGAGGTGTTAAAATTCAGCGTTTATACTGACAAATGCAAAAGTTTTTTTATTTGCAGAACTCTCATTGGTTACAAAGCAGCACGCATGTTCTCTGCTAATACTGGCAGGGGATTTTAAAGCCACTGGAGATTTTTACATACACATAAGGGCTGCATTCTTCTATGTGTCCTTTTAATTATTTTTGATTACTGTGCTTTTTCTCACTACTTTCTCATGCATGAGCATCACGTTTTTAAAGGGTACACAACATACACAGTTTCACCTAATCTCACGTTAATCTTGAGTACCTATAGAGTAGTACTGCATCCTTCATATATCCAAAAAGTCTTTAGTTTTATTATATTTATAAAAGAAAAATACAGCTTTCCGATTCTTTCCGGAAAAAGTCGAGCCTCTGGAGGCGTGCCGTGAGCGGAGCTAAAATACTGATGTTTTGTGTTGTTTCCATTAACATATATTCACTTATGTGCTGATTTCCAACAAAATACAGAAATCTGATGCAATTGTACTTACATGAATGGGTTCTTTTATCACAGGGACGGCTCCATGTTTTAATAGCAAACGATGTGCAAATCCAGCATCAACTTGGGCCTTGTTTATAAAAACATTCATCACTCAAATGACCAGAACACACAAATGCACTTGATACACTCCGTTGCTGCCCCGGAAAAACAAACTGCATCCACTCTTCATGTAAAGCTGGGTTCTTGGGGAAGCTGAACACTGTAAACTTTCCCTCACATCCAAAAACGTACTTATTTGGAGTCATTCTCAAACAAATCCTATGCAGCGCTGGCGATGATTTTGAAGCGCGTTGACATCATTAGAGCCACGATCAAAAAAAAAAAAACAGCCGAAACTTGTACCAACCCAGAAGTAAGATTTTCGGCACATAAATTCTCAGTCATTCTTCTAAATTATTTTTTAAAACTTTGGCCATGTTTAGCATGAGAATCCATCTCTTTAACACTGTGAACAACTCTGAATACACGAAACACCATTGTGCCCCCCCCCCTTAAGATATAGAAAAGTGCACATTTTTTAAATGCGTCTCAAGACCCTACCTTCTTGTGCAAGTTCTTTGCATTTTTGAAGCAAAAAAATATCCTGTCTGAATGTCCTCTAATACTTCTAAAAACTGATTTGACTGAACTTTTGTAGTTAGATGATTTTGTTTAGTCAGTTTATGCTGTTTTCAGCAGGTCTTCCATCATTGGTTTTTCACTGTTGTGCTCTGTGATGTTTTTTTTTTTAAAGCATTAAAGGGGTCATATCAAGCTATTTCAAGTTTTCCTTTCTCTTTTGAGTGTTACAAGCTGTTTGTGAATAGATAAGATCCCTAAAGTTGCAAGACTAAAGTCTCAAACCCAAAGAAATCCTTGCCCAAAGAGGTCCTTGCCCTCCTAAAACACCTCATTTAAACACGCCCCCATGTCTACGTCACGATGTGTTGGAAGATTTGAATAACGCTGCCCAAATGTTTACGCAAAGAAAGAAGATGTAACTTTTATGCTCGCTGTAGTATTGTTGCCGCCGCAGCCATGTCGTGGGGACGCTGTGTGTTTTGATGTGAAAGCGAATATACCTTGTTTGGCCTTTCAAAAGAGGACACAACTAGAAATCAGTGGTTAAGTTTTATTTACAACACTGTTCCGGAACAGTTCAACCCAAATATTCATTTTTACCAAGGACTGTGTCCTGAACCTGGGAGAGTAGCCTACAATGCCGGCTGATGCTAAATTTCTCATCTTCATCATATTGTCTGAAACCGAATACATTTTCAGAATTTTTTAATTTGGGGGTGAACTGTTCCTTAAAAATGTTCAAGTAGTTAAATATCAGAAAACCAGACTGTTCAAATCATTCACAGACAGAAGTTGTTTCTCTGTGGCTAAAAAAGTGCTCTTTGCAAAGGCCTAGGGCTTTCACAGAGACAGGTGTTATATCTCAGGACACCTACTTCAGCGATATCTGTCAGATACAGTAATAAGTACATTTTATAGGTGTTATTAAAAACATTACTTACAGCACCTTTAAAATTTTATAACCAAGGTACAAGGACAAGAAATATCACAAATGAGATCTTTAATATCTCAGTTGTTTCACCTATACAGTGGACAGAGATTAAAAGAAGTGCAAACCGAGATTGTTGCTAAAGTTTCCTCCATTGGGGCATTCACAATCTAAAGTCTTCACTAGAGTTTCGAAAAAGATAATAATAAGTGCTCAGATTACCAAAGTCTGTGAACTTTAAAGCCCAAACTGTCTAAACTATGCTAGATATTTATTATTACATGTACAGTTGTCTCATTTGTCTCCTGATACATGTTAAGAGAGACACCTGGGACTAATTGTATATTCTGAGCAACCTCTAAACAATAAAGTTGTCCTTTTGGAGAGTTTCATTTTAATAATATAGCATGCATACTGTAAATAGACTGTGTATAGACTGAAGTGGTATTTTGTCAATTAGATTTTGTGTTTATAATGTTTATAAAATTTAAAGCAAATTAAATTGTGATATTTTCAATGCATGTATGTAAAATCATTCTTCATTCTGTCACTTAACAGCAAACAATCTTCCAATCTGGGGAATATGATTTGCAAATGTGTTTTGAATGTGGGTGGGCTGAATATTTTTAGACGAACTGAGCTAAATGTGGCATGAAAGTCTTGAATGAGCATTAATTAGAGGAAACACTGCAACAAGGTCGGCCTCGGTTTGGCATTTTAGACAAGAATGACTGGAACGAGGATTTTGATGAAAATGTTTTGAATAGTAAATGTGCATCAGAGATGTGGCGAGCAGATCCCGGCAGTGATTTGAGCATCTCTTCCTAATCAGCACTAGCTAAGAAAGGGCATGTGAATTACAGATGCAGAATTTCATGAAAATGTTATTCATGCGCTCAGATATGTAAAATACCGACCGCGATATTGGCCGGGGAGCATGGCGAATCATGCTTACTGAGAAAGAGAGAGGAGGTTAAAGGAAACCATGCACCGCTTCACTTTAAGTTAAATTAGCAGTCTGAATTCAGTCATATCTACAGAAGAAAAGACAACAAGTTCTTTTGAAGTCAATTTCATGAGCTATTTCCATCACCTGCCTCACCAGGACTGCAATTAGGCTCATGCTTTGCAAATCAGACCCAATTATGTGCGTTCAGTAAAAGCACTTTTTTTTGAGTAAGAACAAAATGAGCTTGCAGTGAATATATCTGATGTGTTTCATGGAAATGAGTAAGCCTTTCCTTGGAACACTACCCACATGGGGAGCCATGTCCAGAAGTTAAATTCCGATTTTGGGGGTGGGCAAAAGCATTATTATGAACGCTACCGTTCACAAGTATGCAGTTAATGGGATGTTTAAGAAATTTTCTTCTTTTTTTTTTCAGCAAGAATACATTAAATTATATTTATAATGTTACAAAATATTTCGATTTCATGTATGTTTACAGTAAAATAGAGCACTTTTTGCATTAAAATGGATGGAAAACTTGTGCCACTTTTGTTCCCTGTAAATATTTGACAGAGAATGAACAGCCCTCCTTTAAAAAGCTAACTTAAATAAGCAAGTAAATATGTAATATGCAAATATTATCAAAGTCTATATGGCACAGTATGTGTCGGCATGGCTCAGTTTAACCCTGGCCTGCGGCTTGTTTACAGATGTGGTTTTGTTCATTGTACAAAGCTCATGATAGTGGTCAATATTGCTAGATGAAGAGAACATTCATGTGATGAATGAAATTCCAGTGAGCTTTAAGCCAAGTCATCTGTTTTTTATATATTGCTGTGTGTTTTTCTATCAATAATAAATGTTATTTTCCTGCAGCATTCGCTGAAAGGAATATTTTCTATATAAGGCCTGACCTCTGACATGAGTTATGGGTTAATTTAGGCGTCCTCTGTGTGTGTGTGTGTGTGTGTGTGTGTGTGTGTGTGTGTGTGTGTGTGTGTGTTTGGTGATGTATTACACAGACACCGCACAGCCGCTATCTCTCACTCTTTGCACCAGCTTGTCTAAAAAAAAACAGAAAACAGAAAATAATTTTAATGAAATATTAAACATTCTGGCACCTAAGGGGAAATGCTCCAAGTGTTGAACTCTATAATAAGGACATAATTTTCACAAATATTTGCTGTATGGCCCCTTTTCTCAAGTCTGTGGTGACGCATTTCAACGGCCATCAGCTTTTTAAATTTGTTTACAGTTGTTGATATTTGCTTTTCTTTAAAAAAAAATATGTATATTTATGTAACTATGCATTGTATTATATTATCTTTGCATAAAAATAAACACTAATGAGAGGGTGTTTCTTATACAGCGTTCATTGGAGTGACGGTAAATTTACCCAACTACAATGACTTCCGCTGCTAAGAAACCCGGAAAAAAATTCTGCTCATTTCAATCCCAAAGCAACAATTTTGTTCTCAAAGACATGAGAAGTATCTTATATTCCGATGAATAGTACAAGATATGTGTGAAAATGTCACAGCTTTTTCTGATTAAATTTACTTCAACTAAACCTCATTATCAGCCAGCAGCCATTATACAAATCGACAACGTGACATGCAAATCAATTGTTTTCATCTTTGTGACAGTAGAAATATGGATTTTTCATCAAATGATCTAAACCATGTTATTTTATTTGTGTTATAGCTCACAAATAAAATAATAAAGTTTTAACGGTATCCTTAAAGTTTCAGTTAACAGTGAGCCTCTTCTCCTGAGCTACAAAAGAGCAACCTCTTAGCAACAAAACACAGCAGAAATGCTATAAACTACAACAGTGGCTTACAATACAAGCTGAAAGCTATGATTACATTTTGTATGATAAAACTGAAATGTATATTCTATGCTGTATAGCTTAGTAAATGCATTAATGCCAAGCTCAGGTGGTGCACATTGGTGTCAGGTTCTATAGTTCATGAGTCTTTGCTTTAGCCCTCCATGCCGGCTCAAAATGATCTACTATATTATCTCACCTGAGATCCTCGCTCACTCCTCTTCTGACCAGAGTCTGTTAACTCTGTTAGACCATCATTTACCATGTTCTCTCTTGTTTGCTGACACTTTGCTGCTACAATATGACGTCTGACAAGACTTTTCCCACTGCATGCCAAAGACCTTCAGTCTATTGCTGCTGCTTTTCAGTTCTTAAAACCGTAAGTCAGACATGTATTCTATATCACGTGTATTTTGACTAGGGAGATATTTATCATGACTATAAGGCAAGATTAAATAAATATTTTTAATAATATTTCTAGGTATAAAAACAAATGGTTGAAATGTATTTATTATTATTTATTATTACTTGTATCATATGTTTTAACATAAAAATATAGGCAATTTTCTAAGTAAGTTTTGAGTATACATTTATTTAAATTGTCCAAAATATTTTTTTTTTAATTATTTTCTAAGTGTATTTTAGGGTTGGCTTCTTTTTTCCTTTTTTATTTATTTATTTATTGCCCTTTGAAGTACATTTTGTATTTTTTATTTATATATTATGAAGCCTTAACGAAAAAATATTTTCATTTTGAAAATAAATAATTCTTTAAGCTGCACAGTTTAAATACTTATATATATGTGTGTGTGTGTGTGTGTGTGTGTGTATATATATATATATATATATATATATATATATATATATATATATATATATATATATATAAAATAGATTTTAGCCAGATGTAAAAGGGAAGTGAAGTTTTAATTTTAGTAACAGTCTTGTTTAATATTTTGTTAGTTTGTGTATAATGTTCTAAATAGGTTGGGAGGGCTGAGGATGTACAGTATAGAGGTTAAAACACAATGCTTCAGTATCGAGTCTTAGTTTCTCTGTTTTTGACAGATTTTGTGCTGGCACGGCCCGTCATATCCCATCATGCCTTTCGTCTTGTCATTGTGTCATCTTGTCTGAACCAATTTGGCAAAGAATGAAGCATTACAAGCTTATATTGTGCATGAAATAAAAGCTTGCTTTGCCATCTACATTATGGAACATGTTGGAAGCCCACTGTTGTCAGTCAGCTTCAGCAGGGCTCAGAAGTACACAATCCCTCAATTTTCTCCAATATCTCTGGCTCAGGCCTAATCAGGCATGACTGATCCTTGAATCATTTACAAGAGGAACCGTTCCATAGCGTAGAATTCTGTTTTTTCGCCTGCTTGATTCTGCCATCAAACAACACGCTCAGATGAAGACAGACCCCTGAAAGTTTAACATCCACAAGAGTCTTAGGTAAAAAATGATGCATCAGTGTTCATTTCTCATCTTTGGCACACAGATTCATTTCAAGCTATTCACCAAATGAGACGCATATTGAGCTTTAAGATCTCTTCTCTTTAGGAGCATGAACCCTGCGACTTGTTCTGTCTGGTTGTTAACCAGAAGACTTACAGGGTCATTCCTCTTCTGCAGTTCATTTTGAAGTCTGCAACTCATAAATATTTAATATGATTTCGTTGAAATTTAAGGAATATTTCTCTAAAATGGTATATCAGACTTTCAGTTATATGATCTGGTCATGCTCAGACACCTAAAAGTTATAATGAATAATAAAGTATCATTGACTGAACATGACTGAGCATATTTTGATATTTTTGATATTAATGTGTTATATGAATATTAGATATATTATCCCAAAAAATGCATTAACATTAAAGTAATAAAAAATGCTCTAGTCATTTCAATTATGGCTTAATTTTTTACACAATATGCCAAAAACAAAGGTCACGAATGAATTTTTTGTTTAGTTTTTTTTTTGTGAAGATAACAAAAGTGACAGAAAAAATCATATTTACCCATTAAAACGTTTTTTTTTTTTTTTTTAAGTGACTTTTTGATTTCCATCAAAAAAAAAAAGTGAATTATATTGTTTATCCAATATGTTTAGACATAGATTATGAGGACATAAATGAACAGCATAATAGGAACAACCCATCTGTGGTTTGAATGACTGGGGTAGTTTACATTTGGTTTCTGTAGGTAAAATGTGTGCAATTATGAACAGATAGTATAAATTGTGTAATTTTGAGTAAATTGGACATCTGCAGCTCAATCGTAAATTGATTTAGGAATAGAACATTACATCAGTGCAGAAAAAAAAAAATCCCTCTGTCCTCAGGTACAGCGTGTAATCCTGGACGAGAATGAGTGTGTGTTACTGTCCTGTTATCATTAGTGGCTGTATCTGATAGGAAAATCACCATTTAATAGGAAGATAATGTGTCAATTAATTCTCCCTTAATGGCAGTGGGGGAAAAAGTGAAAAGAAATGAAGATAATTGTGTTACTTTGGGCTCAGCTCCGTGTCAAAGTCATCCAAGTCATGTGTTTCTGCTGCTGTCTTGAGTGCTGTTAATCAGATAGACATGTTGATTTATTTCCTTCTTTATGCATTGCAAAAAAAACAAAAAAGCTTCAGTTAATACCAGAGGCACGTCTAGCTGCTGCTCAATCAGTTAAAGCATCCTTGTTTTATATGTCCCCAAATAGAAGCATACATAAAACAATTGTTAATTTCGTTAACAAAAACTATGACAGAATATATTTGTTGAGGACCATTTTCACGACCAAGATGAGACGACACAGACATCAAACACTGTAACAATGTCAACATGAAATGTCATTGATGAAAAATAGGAGATTAAAATGTATTTAAATAAAACTCTCTTTATCCAAATGTATATTTTCTTTAAAGAAAAAAGAGAGGAGAAAATATATAGACTAAATGAGTTTCAAGACCTTGTGGTGCAACAGTAGCGTGTCTGACTCCAGATCAGAAGGTTGCATGTTCAAGTCACGTCGGGGCCTAGTAGTTAGAGAGTTTGACTCCTAACCCTAGGGTTGTGGGTTCGAATCTCGGGCCAGCAATACCATGACTTAGGTGCCCTTGAGCAAGGCATCGAACCCCTGACTGCTTCCCGGGTGCAGCAGCATAAATGGCTACCCACTGCTCTGTGTGTGTGTGTGTGTGTGTGTAAGTTCACTGCTCTGTGTGTGTGCACTTTGGATGGGTTAAATGCAGAGCATGAATTCTGAGAATGGGTCACCATTCTTGGCTGAATGTCACGTCACACTTTCACTTTTTTTAACGGTTGCCAGATATCAACAGTTTAAATCCCCCTTTTGTCTATTCAAACAAAAAAAAAACCTGGCAACCTGAAGCTTAAGCAATGCATGAAGAAGAAAATAGTGCTGAAGAGCTGAAGACATCAACAAACATGTAAATCGGAGGTTAGCTATCTCCATTGAGATTTTCTGCTCAAATGAAGGTGTAATACAGGCAATCTGTGGTTTTTACATGGTTGTTTGTGCAGTATAAATCTGCCAGCAAACCCTTATAATAAATCCAATTTAAACTGTAATAAATCCAAACATGGGTCTTGACCATTTTGTTTGTGGTTGCTGAATAGTCTTTTTTGTTGCTGTTTTATGAAATGCTGTTTGAATTATTGGAATTAAAATAAGGAATTTCACTGTAGCTTTTGAGTTTTACCAATTGTTAATTTATGCGATAATTTAATCAACTAGATGAGGTAAGTAATCAATATGTATGAGCTGACATTTTCATTTGTTCTTATAGGGGAAAGTGCAATGACATTTCTCAAATAATAACAATCACGGTCAATAATCACCAGTGTATTTTGAGAAAAAATAATTGTGATGATCAATTTAACCATTATGACTTAAGTTTTCTTTGAATAAAACTCCCAGTGAAATTCACAGTAAAGGTTAGAAGAGTCTAGCAATCACACTTAAAAACAGATGTAAGTATTGATTGTTCCTTGCTACATAATAGTTCTCCTTTTAAAATCCACATAAGGTGGACCACGGTCAAAAGGTCTTGAGCTTTATGGACATTGAAATGGTCTCTTGGTGTAATTATTCTTTTCTTTTCCTCTTGAATAGATGATTGGTTACTTGACCCTTGGAGGTCTCCGTTCTGAGTGGTTCCTTGAAAAGCATCCTTGTGAATGAGGCTCACGATTAGTACAGCAGCCTTCCATTACATTAAAATACACAGTGAACAAGAGAGCGGAAATTGAATTTAATTCAATTCTTATATATAAAATCTAATGGTTTCAAAATCTCAATTTCTGCTTCCATAAAATGGCTGAAGGTGAAGCTTCAGAACTAGTCAAAGGGAATTTCTTGCTAGATGTCAATATGATTATTGAAGCTTAAGCCTTTTGAATTTGTACAGGCTTAGAGATGTACAGATGGGATGTTAATGACATTTTTCTACATTCCTTGCTTGAGTTAATTACAAATAGTGATCCTTCACCTTATGAAATCATTCGGCATCTTTGAAAGCTTGCTATGGTCTTTTGATTTCCAGCGCTGTTAGTTGAATGTATTTTTGAGTGAGACTTGCAAGACAGAAGTTTCTGCATAAAATCGTAACATCTCAGTGGAGCATATTTTCATTCTGATAAATCTGAGCGTAATCCAGCTAGCACATCTTGTACCCTACAGCATTTACACTCAGCCTCTTTTAATGAGTGTCTCTAAGGGTTTCCACTAATCCTGGTTAATCTCCTTTAATGGTGTGATGTATCCAATAACCAGTTCAGCCTGCAGGACCTGATAGCCAGAGGGTCTGCATACTGGACCGCAAACATGAGGAACATTGGAGAGATCTTGAACATTACATACACAGCTGTCATCTGGGGAAATCATTCATGTGCATTGAAAATGAGCTTGGAGAAGGTGGATAGTCCTGATAGACATGGATATGCCGTGGGTTTGTAGATGTTGAGACGGGTGTAAAAGCAGCATTTTGGTTTGGCGAGCATGGTCCTGCATGCTTTTCCAGAGCTACTGGCCAGACAGCAACATAGTGTTGCCCAGATCCTGCCCACATCTGGCCCATGTGAAACCCATGAGGGCCAGATTCGGACTGACACTGGTTGTTGTCTGGGGTACTAGACATCTCTAGCTTCCAAAAAAAGCTGCATGAGGTTCACTTTTCACTCTGCCTCGTTCAACTGTCTCTGATGATATGTCATTGCTCATTTCTCCTGCCGAGGCTTCTGTTGCTCAATTAAGGCTTTAAGTCAGGATGTCAGGCATGCCTCTGCTGAACCTTAAGCACTGAATGACACTCGGAGACAACTTGGCACATATTATTGATACCATAATTGATAGGCGCTGCCTGTATGAAGACACCTTTGAAAAATAATGAGCAAAACTGTTCATGTCAGACGCTTTATTTAGTGGTTCTTCACACCCTTTTCAGTGGCTCCAATTGAGATGTCACTGCTGTCTTTCATACTGTCCTATGACTTGGACTGAAGTCTAAAATGCAATCTTGACCCATTTATGAGCTCTTGTCAACTGAAAACCCACAGTTGGCTTGGCTTCTAGGCTATTTTGGCTTTGCTAATGAAGCAAAAGGCCCTGGAGGTGCTGTATTATCGTGCGTGTTCTACGCGTTGAGTGTGAATTTGATAACTGAGTCATACATTTAAATTAGACTTTATGGAAATCAACATCTAAGTGACGGATTCAGAACAGTGCCTCATTAACTTTTCTCTTTAGATCTCAGTCCCACACTTAAAAATAAAGGTTTTAGTAGTTAACAGAGTTAACACAGTCTGATGCCTGGAGAAGGTTTTTATTTTTATACGATACGATGCCACTACAGAATGTTTTTAAGCTCTTTGGTACTTAAAAAGAAAATCAAGTGGGCCTTTGCTGAAGGAGTGAACTGATCTTTGAAGGAGAGGGTTTTTTAATGAGATTTTTTCTTCTTTTTTTTTATTCAACAAGACATGCAAATTGACATCTGGATATTTTTTTTCCAGCAGAGAGTTAGGGTGACCTTGACTCCGACTGTTTGTTAAGATGAACTATTGTGCCGGTGTCCTTTCAGCAATTTTCAAGTGTTCAGATCAGCTAGAATATTCAAAAACAGTTAGCATCAGATTAGAGGAACAGAGTGATCCAGACGAGTGCCGGTGGCAAGTTCTGACACTAAAATGTCACAGGCCTAGGGGTACGGAAATGTGGATGGTGATGTATTTTTAGGTTTGCGAGTCAGAATTAGCACTTTCCTTCAGCGAGATGTGGAAATACAGGGCCGCTGATAAGAGACTGCACTTGCTGCACTCTATGTGGGCTTTTATGTTTTATTGTCAATTATGTTTGAGGGAAAGGCAGGTATATAGTCACCTCACCATATGGCTGTCGGAAATGGAATTGCTGTGTGGATGTCACATTCACTGCCGTAACTGGATTTGTTCAGCCTAGCAGCTTGCAGAGATGCCCTCCCTTTGGCCTCATACACCTCTTAAAGAGAGTCAGAATCCATGTGAATGTTTGGCTGAATGGATTTCAGAGGCCACTCCGCATATATCTATCTCCACAGCCCTCATATTGCCTTCATGACAGCTGCACTAAAAATGACATTACCAATTTTATCTTCATGAGACATGAAGGATAGCGATCTAATTCACCAGTATCACTGCATTGGATTGTATCTGATTGTAAGAAAGAATAATATTGCTGAATTTTAATGGAACAGATCAAAAATAAACGTTCTGTCATTTACTCTAAAATTCTGTCTGTTCCTAGAAAGCTGTCATTTGACTTTAGAAGACTTAATAATATATTTTATTATTATAAATAATATGTACTTTAATAGTAATAATGTTTTTGTTTTTTTTCTTGACAACCTCAATCTATATTTTCCATACACTTTTATTGTCAGAAAGATTGTCATTTTGCTTTGGAAAATATATATATAGTAAATAATGAAAGAATCATTTAAACATTTTAATTTTGGGAAAAATTATTGCTTCTGTAATTTCTTTTTCATTTTAAAAGGCATTAACATTTTAGTGGCTAGACATTTCTGCTAGTTTCAGTTATTCTTACGAAGTCATTTTCCTTTTTTTTTTTTGGGGGGGGGGGGGGGGGGGGGTTCAAATTGTTTTTTGCTTGTTTCAAGGAGGGAATGACTGCAGACCCATTTGTACAAAATTACTAAAGTATGTATTTTTTATTATTGTTTTAGATTCTTAATGTCAGCCTGATCATAAATATGCTAGTGTTTGATTTTTTTTTTTACCAAAATAATGTATAAAATATTATATACGGTTTCATTATATTAAGGGATATAGATGTAGCTTGTCATGGAAATTTAGTTTTATAAAAAAAACAAAAAGCAAAAAAAATAAATAAATAAGACATGGAAGTCGATTAAAAATACTAGATTAGTTCATACATCATCTTTCCATCAACATGCTCTTTCTGCTTCACTCTGTAGCTCAGTTTTCTGTTTCTCTATAGGCCACATTTCTTGTAGGCAATGCATCTTAATGATTAAGACCCTGGGTGAAACACATTTAACTTGGGAGTGAAAAGCAGCATTGCTCATGGAAAATGTACTGCCAAATAGCTTATACAAATAATCAGATGTTTTCAGCCCATCCATAGAGGCATCAGTCTTCTCTTTTATTGAATTCTGTGTATTCAGTTGGACTTCAAGGACATAGGCATTCTGTATAGCATTTCATTTACAAGACACATCATTGATCCGCAGTTCTGTGTTTGCTATGAGCTGTAACCGGTATGGCTTGGCAGTGTCTTGCAGTACAACTTCCAGAAGCATCTTTAGTTATTATTATTATTATTTCATTTCTAATTGTTCACAATCTTTAAAGAGGTATATGCATTTGTGTTTGTGCATGTATGTGCACCGAATCAGCATGTATTTGTGCATGTATGTGTGATGAAGGTTGTCTGATTATTTAAATTTTGCATTAAACTGCAAACTATTGTCTAAAGAAAACGTGATGCAACCCAGAAATCATCTCCATGTTGCTAGGATGCTATGATGGTTTGCCAAATCTCTGTGATATTCTGGTCTGTAGAAATGCCTCTGGTCTGTGGAATTTTTGGCTTGTTTTATGGTCTCCCAGGAATGTTAAGCCTGAGGTTTATTAAAACTAACCATTAACAATAGTGAATTTTGTTGGTGTGTTTGTATGGAAGGAGGTTTGATACTATTTATTTCTTCTATTTTTATTTTACACTGTAAAAGTATGTTTAACAAGATATTGTTTCAGTTTTTCTGCTTTATTTTTTTAAGTTTAATTGAATGTGTTACTTGCTGTTTCTGATTGATTGACTGATTTCTTCAGTTTAGTTGTTTATTTAAATAATTGTATGTGGTAGTAAAATAAAATGGATAATTAAATGTATTACTATAATTAGAATCAACTTTGGGAATAATAGGAAAATGAATATTACATAATACAAAATAAATATTACATAAAACATGGATGCATTGCAGTAAAAATAAACATTAATTTCATTTAAAATCATGTCACAATGCAAAAGGTTCCTGCTTAATTTTTTATGGAAAATATATTTTGTTATTACGTGTTCTTTAGATTTTTGGAGTGAAATATGATCCAAGCATGTTTCTGACATGTTTCACCCAGATGCTGGTATGTGCGTGAGCAGTGGATCAAGTGAGAGAGAGACTTATTGTGTATGTGAGTGAAGAGTGTGATTTAGTCTGAGGAACTGGTCCAAGTCATGTAATCTTGCCCTGTGTGTATTTGTGAGTCTTTGTGAGTGTGTATGTGCAGTACACAGTTGAAGAGGGCTTAACAGATTGCTTGCCCATTGAGGTCTGACCTTTACTGTCAGTAGAGCACTATAAACCCCAGCGCTGTGCCCTACAGTCAGGCAGAATACTAACTAGGCCAAGGCCAGCTGTGCTTGCCATATCTCTTTGCCCAAGGTGGGTATGTGAATCTGAAGATTTCACAGCCACGTCAATGTAATGTGGAGAATTTGAGGGGCCTTTGAACTGCCCCGAAGGATAATCTGACAAAATAAAATCTAGTTTTCATCACACAGGGAAGATGGATCAGAGCACTGAGACAGAAAGTATGGACTGGAACTGACCACTGAAAAATCCCAAAACAATGGAAAATAACGAACTGGCTTGGGAAAACATAAGTTCTGATTAAGAATGGTTCAGAAAGGTTGACTAATTAGTTAGTGAGACAAAATGAAAGAGCAACACATTTCGAGGTAACACTTTATTTTACAGTGTCCTGGTTACAGCTTACTTACTGTATCAATTATAGTAAAGTATGCATAATTGCATGCAACTAGCCCTATACCAAACCATAACCCTTTCACACGTAAATGTTATTTATTAATATTAATCAATAATTAAACTTACACACTGTAAGAAGGGCACCTTAAAATAAAGTGTAACCCATTTGACTTTTGTAATTTTATAGAATATTTCTATATACAGGAAAAAATGATGATTATAGTTTTTAACATAAATATTTGTCCGTTTTACATTTAAAAGTTGTGCTTAGCAAATATCTATTATATATCTGTGTGTGTATATTAATTATAATTATACTTAAATATAATAATATTACCATATATATTACCAATATTTTACCATATAATAGATAGATTCATAATTATTAATTCATAATTCATAATTTTTTTTATTTCTTTAGTTATTTATATTTATATCTGAGAGAAATTAATCTGTTGTTTAATCATGCATATGTGCCAACAGTACTACTAGTATTTCATTTAGCAAATTTTGAATAAAGATTCATTGAAAACAGGAAATGAGTGCAACGAGAGGGGCATATGGCAGCAAACCAGCATCCTAACCACCATGCATTGTGAATAACAAGGCATATTGAATCATACATTAGAATGTTAGAACAAACACATCTGTATGAATGTTATTTTCATGTCACTGTATTTTATTATTGTTCTGTTGTCAGTGCTGACAAGTTCAGATTGCGTCTGTCACACTGCAGGCTGTTTGAGGACCAAATGGTTTGAGGACTCAAAGCACTATGAGGTTAAAGTGCTGTTTAGAGTACTGGCTGTCCTCAGTTTGCCCCCTGTACAGCAGCAGCAGCAGCAAACGTTTAGTTAAACTCACAGCTTTTTAAAATCTGCCAGGCTGCACGGTGTGTATGAACATTAAAGTATCTCACTGCTTAGAGTATCAAGATGGTGAATGTGTGTGCTTTTGTGAACCAGAACTATTCCTTTAAGGAATTTGCTCAGCCAGTGGTCAGTGTCGGGTTGGATCCAGCTTTTTTTAATTCGAAGCTCAATGCTCTGTTAAGCTGCGATAAAACCTGCTTTTACTCTAGGATATTACATTGGACATGATATAAAAGTAAACTAAAAATACCATCAAAATCAAAGCCATACATTTCCACTGGGCTTCATCATTGATTTTTCCATGCCACTTGCTATCTCAGCAAATCCTCATTGGTTTGCAATGCAAATGCTGAGACAACTGTGTGTACATCATCTAAACCTCGCCAAAGCACGGCAAATATGTGATTGTAATGTGGACTCACCGGTATTACAAAGTCTGTTTGTTTTGTGCTGGGTATCAGTGCTCCACTGGAGTTCCCTGCATGTGAAGCCTTTAGTGCATATTTGCAAGGTTCAAAGACTTCCAGAAATTATGGATGTAAATGGAACAACACAAATGTGACATGAAGAGAATCACACACAAGCGTCCCTCCCACTGCGAGAATCACTGTGCAGCCTGACTGTCTTTTATGTCGAATTGTAAATAAATCAGTCAGCCTTGCTTTGAGAAGTTGTTTAATGAATACAGATTAGGTGTGGAGGGACTTTCAGATAACTGTTATTAATGCTCTGACACTGTTAAATATAGCTAAGCTTTACGGTAACAGCATCCATGAATATACATGTTAAAGCTGAATATTTTTGAATATTTAAAAAATTGAATATTATTCAATATTCGGTAACACTTTAGAATAAGGTTCCATTAGTTAATGTTAGTTAACTACTTTCGTTAACATGAACTAAGCAAGAACAATCCTTCTACAGCATTTATAAGTCTAAGTTCATGTTAATTTCAACATTTACTAATGCATTATTTAAATCAAAAGTTGTGCTTGTTAACATTAGTTAATGCATTGTGAATTACCATGAACTAACAATGAATAACTGTATTTTCATTAACTAACATTAACAAAGATGAATAAATACAGTAATAAATGTATTATTCATTGTTTGTTCATGTTAATTAATACATTAACTAACATTAACTAATGGAACCTTATTCTAAATATGTATTTTGTTGTACCAAAAAAAACAAAAAAAACATTTTATTAAATATTAAATCATTTTGCTTCAACGTTATATGTATTCAAATATAATACAGTTTACTGATGATCTCAGACTTGGTAAAAAAAGAGAGAGAGAAAGAGAAAGTATTACTTTTGTTTTCTTTTACTTTTGTTTTTTACTGAATATTTAATAATTAGTTTGTGAAAATGTTCAACTTCTACATAATGTGAATTCAAAGTTACATCTCTCGGAACATAAAAAAAAAAAAAGATTTTGCTGTTGTATATCCTTGATATGTGGCCTTGCTTGCTTATTGTCCAAGAGCATCCTCTCCATTCTCACGCTCTGTGAGTGAGAGTTGCTTTCAGCACTTTTCACAGCTCCACACAGCTCCCACTCAAGACCTTGAGACTTTGGCTAATCAGATTCAGGTTTTAGTGAACACTACCTATGAAGATAATAGTGCTGTGGTGGCCTTATCTCGGATGTGTTGTCATTTGAAGGTCAGTTATATTACAGAGATCGAAAAACATTCGTTTAGAAAGAAACTTTAGACAGTTTTTACTGAATATTATTAAATAAATCCATACATTGTCAGTTATTGAAAGATTTGACAATCTCACAAAGGCATGTTCAGGTTGCAGTTCACCTCCAGAACAAAAGAAACAAAATGAAATTCATTTTTGCTGGAGAGACATATTTTTTAATGAAAATTAATTTCCCTTTCACTCCTAAATTGTGTTAATTTCTGTTAGCATACTGTTATAAAAAGGAGAATGCGGAGGGGGTCATGTTTTCTTTAAATTATTATAAAATATATGACTTTTGTATGTGTAATTTATGCTCACCAAGGCTACATTATTTAATCAAAAACTTAAAAATAGATCAGAATAATTGAAATAAAAAAAGTTCATTACAACCAAAAAAAGTGTTTTCTATTTTTAAATATTTTAAAATGTATTTTAATTCCTGTGATGCAAAGCTGAGTTTTCAGCATCATTACTGCCGTCTTCAGTGTCACATCATCCTTCAGAAATCATTCTAATATTCTGATTTGCTGCTCACATTTTTTTATTTATTATTATCAATGTTGAAAAAAAGTTGTGCTGCTTAATATTTTTGTTAAAACCATGATACAGAGGGGTTTCTTTCTTCGAGATTTTGTAACAATATGATAGTCTTTACTGTCACTTTTGATCACATTAGTGCCCTTGCTGAATAAAAGTAAAAGTAAACTAAAGGTGTAGTTTGGGGTGAAATTATTAACTGATTCACTCTAGTAGACTGGACCAGACATGCCTCTGTCTAATGTCTGTCTCGTGGACCTGGTGTCCCTTGAATGAAATTCTGTGGCATTGGCGGTTGCTTGACCCTGTGGTCATGTAGATTTTTTTGATCGGCCGAGCTCTAAAAGCTCTCTGGCACACATGAGACATTTTTAGCACTGGGACAGAGTGAAAATGGGATGCTGAAGTCAAGCGCACACACACACACACACAAACAAACCTTTCCTCATAACTACTGTAAACATTTACCCAGAGGACAAAGAAGGGTGAGCCAAGTCTAACCTGGGTAAACCCTAAAGGTCAGAGGGCTCATGGTAGTTGTACGATCAGAATTTGACAAGCCAAAAGAGAGAGATGTTAAGTGTGTCAGTGTTAACTCTATTAGATCTCATATGTTATAATATTTGCTTTGCCTTACTGTGGTATTATTGTTTGCCTCTCTAAACTCCTCCAAGAAGCCAGCCCTGGTTGAGAAGCTTCTGAATATGCTTGTTGTACCTGCTTTGAACAACAATGAAGAATTTCACAGCTGGTCTGCAGTAGAACCGGCCAAGACACTGTTTTATTTCCTCTCCGTGTTATAGGCAGAACATTTACTGCATGACACAAGATAAAATATAGCTACCTTTTTTTACAGCTGCTAAGGCATGCCATGTTTTCATTTCATTTCTTTCCTTTCAGCTTAAAAATTTTCCCTTTCATTTAAAGTCGACATGAAAAAACAAAATGGATAAGACAGGAACATTTAATTGCCATTTTTTTCATATACATTCCTGGTCTTTTTGTGCATGACTCATTAGTTCATGTTATTTTCAAGGAAATATAGACAAAAACATACATTTCTGATAGAATATTCTATTTTACTTGGAAATATTACAGAAGTAGATTGTTATTTTGCATTGACTTTAATGTCTGTGTCCATCCACATGTTCTTTGAATATCTTATATATGCAAATATTGTCAAAACAATATTCTCTCAACGTTTGCTTTGATGTTATTGTGCAGGTCCCTCTTTTCATATAGCAGTGATATAATTTCACCACATTGATTTCTGTTTTTATCTTGGTTTGAGGAGCACATAACAGAAAAGGTTTTGTAGACAATCTCTTCCTAAGATGTTTATATACATATTCAAGTCAGTGAATCCAGTCCATATTTTGTCTTTTTTTATCTCAGGCACTGTGCTGTGCTGTCAGCCTGGAAAAAAAATATAAGAATCTACTCAGCGTGCATCAGAGAACCGCAATTCAGTATAGAGCCACCTCAGTTATGATGTTTGGTTCTGATTCAATTTTGGGACGCAGATTGAATAAATACATTTCCGCAGGTTTCCTTTTAGACTTGGTGTTAGCCTTTGAAATGTCTGAAGTGGGGAATAAAACAAGCATGTAAACAGACAAAAGCTCGGTTTCAAAACCTAGTGTGCTGCCTTATTGCCTACTGTCTACATAATCAGTGGTTTGCAACAGAATGCATTGGCGCTCTGCATGACAGACTCCATTTAAATGATCTCATTGGAGTTTGGCATTAACATGTTGGCAAAATATTTTAACATAAGTACATAACACATACTATTATTTTAACTGAAGTATTTCTGTTGATGCTTTTTAGTGTGCATTAATGATCAACATTTCTATTGCTATCTTGAATTTCTTTTAGCTTTTTTTATTAAATAAGTACTTTTCTTCAGCAAGGATGCATCGAATTGATCAAAAGTGACAGTAAAGACATTTATAATGTTCTAAAGGTTTCAGTTTAAAAAAATAATCTGATCACTAGAACTTTCTATTTATCAAAGAATCATAACATATCATGGATATGACACTGAAGGCTGGAGAGATGATGCTGAGAATTCAGCTTTGCATCACAGAAATAAATTACATTCAGAAAAATATTTAAATAGGAAATGGCTATTTGAAATTGTAATATATTTCACAAATTTTTTCAAGCCGTTGAATAAAATTAATAGATTAATAGTGTTTTTCAAATGATGTAACTGTGAGGTCTAAAACTGGACTATGGAGCACTCCTACAGTATAATGAATTAAAATCCTGTCTAAATAGACAGCTCACTGTTTTTTTTTGGAACAGAGCGAAGAAAAGGCAAGAATGTCAAGTGCAAAGAACATAGAATGGATATTTAATGAAATGTTCAGCATATTCAGAATCCTTCAGAATTAAAATGCTGCTACTTCAGCAAAAGAAGACATCAGCAGATATGTGAAAGTGAGTGTGTTCATCTAACAAAGAGTTTCCTAAACACAACTGTCAGAGCACCAGAGCTGTGATTGATTCTTCTGTTAATGCTTCTGCTTTATTAAAAAAGAAAAGGCAGATTTATGTTTATTAATGTCAAAATTATTCTTATTAAGTTTGGTTAAATGGACTGTTTTTTACTGTCATTCTGTTAATGCATGTTATATTTGGATTTAAAAATAGATATCTGCCATTTTAATTTATTTATACAGCATGTTTCCTGTTAGTCAAACTGTTTTGTAAAATGTGGTGGATATAATCACATTTCTGATCAGATGAGCCACTTTCAAATTCATTATACACACACACACACACACACACAGATATATATACATCATGAGCCATGCTGCACTGTTGCTTGCTGTTAATTAGATAATAACTGTATTATTTAGCAGTTATTTTTGTTAAACTACAGTATGTTACTCACCAAACAATTTTAATTAATGTGCCCCTTTTATGGATTTTTGAGAATTACCTTTCATGCAGTGTGTAACAGCTGTAAGAGTGAATGAAAACGTACGCAAAGTTTTCAATCCGAAAGTGCACCGTGTATAAATTAATTGTCTCTCAAAAGAAAGAGTCAACTCTGAATCATTGAAACGAGTCATTTTTTTTTAACGGATCCCAAGTGGTTTAGCATATTGCCTCCACTTGTTTGTCTTTTCACATTGGTCTGAATGAAAAAGCAAATTCATTCTTTGCCACTAGGTGGCACTTTTGGAGCGATAAAAATAGTGTTTTCCCCGGTAACACTGTACACAAAGCAGCATTGCGCTCACAAACGCTGCTTTATCAGGCATGACGAAATGAAAATTTGACAAATTGGACCAATCACCACAGATTAGCGTCACGCGAAGGAGGGGTTTGAAAAAATGAATCATTAAGCAAATCGTTTGGGAGTCGTTGAGTAAGTAAGATAAAAATAAATGCATATTTTAAGACAATAAAAGTGTTTTTTGACCTTGCACGCATGTCAAAAAAACCAAAACCAAAATAAGAACCTTTCATTACCCATAATAGGGTCAATTTAAAGTCCGATACATTTAATATTTATTGAATGATTTTGCCAATCTGCTCTCGCCGCAGTTTTATTAAAGGAATTTAAAATTTGCTACTTTCCTCAAAAACACCCTTTACCCTGGTAAAATCACTGTCACACATTGTCACACAAGTGGCTAATTGCTGTAAAACTGCGACCCAGCGGTACAAAAGCTGTCTTTGTTGCCTTTTCAAAAGTTACTAAAATGTACCCTTTTTGGTAAACAAGGAACAGAGGTGTTTTTTTGTTTTTTTTAGTTTGAATGCAGCTTGTGTCATTTCCTAACCCTTTCTCTACAAATATAGGTAGTAGAAAGGTCAGGAAAACACTTATAGAATCAGAAAACTGAAAATTACATTTTGAAATAATTGCTTTCATAACCTGATTCTAAAAAATAATAATGATAACATGAGATGACCTTTTTGCTGATATACAAGAGAGTGAGAGTGAAGAATGACATAGTGGGTGGAGCTTTAATTCAGCTTTTCTGATCGCCCATTTATGAGGTATCCATCAGTGGAGCGTGTATATGAGGGCGATAAATCTGGCACTGGAAGGACGTGTGTGTTCTCACCCTCTGAGTGGTTTGTATTGCCTGACTGTCGGCTTGATGGATGGTCTTCCGTTCCTGCCGGCTTCGCCAGGTCTCACAGCAGCAGCAATGTCAGCATGTAGCTGGCCAACAGCAGCGCCATAAACAAATTTGATTGACGGGTCAGACACGCCCTTTCTAATGGACCTGGAGAGGGATTTCAGGGACGTAAACACTTGATGAGAAGAGCCAGAGCAGAAGAAGCTACACATTAATGTCACAAAACAGTGGTACAGGCTTTAACCCGCTATTATTTCAGTCTGTTGATGTGGAGTGTTTGCGGAGTTTGACAGAAGACAGCACGGACTGTCACATAAACCCACTTCTCTAAATACATGCGATGTGCATATTAATGGATGCCATTGAGAGTGAGATTGGCACCAAACCCTCGTTGATGGAGAGCTCTTCCAGATATCATAAATATGCAAAGATTCCCATTACTTTGCTTGGATGGGGTTTTTAACTTTGGTGGGGGTAATTTATGTATTTAGGCTTGTGAAATGAACGGAGAACAATTGGCAGGTGTCTAATAGGAGTGGGTGCAGCTCTTTGTGTTATTAGTGCATGTGAAAACAGAGGAAAAGTGACATGATGAACTGTGTTTCAGACAGCCGATGAAAGCATCCAGATTGAAATGGAAATGAAATTCGATCCAGTGGTAGTGGGTCCTTAAGTTCTGACAGTCTATGGAAATGTGGGAATCTAAATGCATTTCATTTCTATTTATCGTGTCAGGTTTTAAGGCTGAGCGATACAGTATACTGAATATTCACAACGAATTAGCTGTTGATTTTGTGATTGTTTTTATGTGTCAGATTTGATTTCAGTGTCATTTGACTAGTTTGGCCATCTCATTTTCAAAACTCATTTCGACAAAACCAGTCAATTTTTTTTGGTTTCAACTGAATCAAGCATTCATTGTGGCATCATTGAAATAATAATGATAAAAAAAAGATTAAAGTGGTTAAGTGTCTGCATGGCAATTTTCATACTAAAGACATTTGATGGTAAGTAAATAGTGTTATTTAATATAATTTATGTTTATATTGGTGCATATGAATAGACGTTATTAAACTGTAGACTGAGAAAAACTATAAAAGACATACATTAGTTATTTTAACAAATTAATTTTATTTCTTTATTTTTATTTATTTTTGTACTTAATGGTATTTTACGCCATGACGTACCCCTAGTATTTTTGTTTCATTTAAGAGATATTAATACTTCTGCTGTATACAACAATAGAAGTACAACAGCTCATAATCCCTGAATCATTGCTCCTTCCTGTCTCTTTCCACTAGTTTCATCACTGTTTCCATGTAATTGTTTTGTGAAGTCTTTGTTGTAAACTATGTTTGGCGTGTGATATCAGTGAGGAAACAGCAGTTTCTGCCCTGCTAAACATCCTTAGTGGTTGTTTGGGTCTGGTTGTTTGACTCTTCATAAAGAGTTACACTGGTGTTCCCCCGGAGAGGACGGGAGAGCAGGGAGATGAGAAGAATGGCTGCTCTGCAGATTGCTTTGAGGATAGATTGCCAGTTTCAAACTGTCATAGACACAATCAAAGTCTCATTGCAGCAGAGGTGATTTTCTACATCCTCTACTTGTCGCATCAATCAAAAGGCTTCTAATGAAATAACACATTAATCCCTGATGCACAATGTCTGGAAACAAATGTCATATTCTTTGCATTGTAATACCAATTACATTGAGGTCTTGTTGTTGTTTAATCTTTTAGGTCTTTGCTTATTATCTTATAGAGGTGCTTAAAATTAAAATGCCATTCAGACAACTTGTTTTCTCTGTTTTCAACTGTTTTTTTTTTTATATTATTTATTGTTGGTCAGTGAACGATGTCTTTGGCCGTTGCATCATATCTTTTTCCTTGTGAGTTAGTTTTGTAACAGCAAAGCAATCTGCAAAATTCATCTTAAGACCCTTGCAATCTTTTTTTGCTGTGCTCTGTTTCAACGTCTTTGAATGCACAGTCGATGTGTTCCTGGATCAACATCTTTTGTCTTCTCAAACAAATCATCCCTAAATTATTGGCTGATAAAGCCCTGATTGATTAATAGAACTTTTGTGTCTAAGTGAAATCACAGGAAGCTACACTGAAAAAGCAACTGGAGCAAGATTTATTATGAAAAAAATAATAATTCTGAAATAATAAATTTCACAAATAATTACATAGAAATGGCAGGTTACTATAGAAGACGAGTTTGAACTTTCCTTGCAATTCTGCGATTTTTGCATTTTCTTGCAATTATTCTTGCAAGTTTATATGAAAAAAGGTCAGAATTATGAGATATGTGAGGAAAAAGTGAGAATTAAACATTAAATTTGAAATTAGAAAGACTACAGTTTTTTTTTTTTTTTTCGAAAAACAATACGCCAATCTTTGAAAAATATGTTTTTTACCGTGTACATTTTAGGGAGGGATTCTTATTGATATGTCTTTCTCTTGAAGTGTCCTTTCTTTATCACTCTCCAACTATCAACCTTCTGCGTTTTTTTCTTTCCCGCTCTTACCTTTCTTAAAAGTGCTCTTGATTGTTGTGCCAATTAGTTTGAAATGGTAAGACCCCTCCAGCCTCCTGTAAATGATGGTAAGCAGTGCCAGAGCTCTCTGCAGGCCTAATTAATCTATCCCTGATGCAGGTAGGAGTAAATTATCACAGGGGGACATGGTTTCTTCGGGGGTGTGTTCTGTATGACAGCGCGTGTGTATCCATGTTGAGGTTGGGGTCATTGCCAGTTCTCCTCCTCTATTTCCAGAGACCTCAAAGGTGGTTTGATCTCTGCTAACAAGTAGCTAGAGACTGAAGAACCATTGATTCCTGGCATGATCAATTCAAGAGGCTGGTCTTTCTACTCTCTGCTCTCTTGACTTCTCTACTCCCCTGAGAGACAATTGGCAGGTTAAATCAGACTCTTCGTTTCACATTTTCACCTGGATATGTCAACAATTTGACGGTAGTCATGCAAACATTAGCTCCTTTTATAGATTAGATCTGGATATTTTCTAATGATACTACTTTTTTAATGTTATTGTTAATTTTGTTTATTTTATCAATTTTTTTTGAAAAATTATTGTTATTATTACCATTGCTGATTTTAAAAAATATTTATTTAATATTTCCATTTAAAAATATGTATATAATATAATTATATATGTATATAATATAATTATTTATTTATTTACTTATTTATTTATTTTCCACTAATACCATTGCTTTTATTTTATTGTACAACACTTGTACAACTTTGTCTGTTGTATTTTAATGTATTTTAAAAATAGACTTGACTAGATAGATATTTATATTTTACACAATTTTTATTCTGATTTTTTTATTGTTTATTATTTTTATATTTTTTATTTTATAAAAAAAAATTCAATACAATTAAAATTTTCATACAATCTAGATTTCTCATAGCACAAGGGTTAGCATGTAGACAGGATTTCATGGCTGGTCCTAAGTTGAAGGGCAAGGAGAGGAGGAGGAGAATGTGGTAGGAGGGGGATGTTATTCGCCCGATCTGACCACATGCCACATATCCTGGAAGGTCCTGCTGCATTAGCATTGGCTTACCCTGAGCGCTGGTGTACAGTGCAGCAGGATCCGCTCCTGACTAATGAATACCACGGGGTGTTTCTTAGCCCCTCAGTCTCATGCATCTGTTTGTAGAGTGAATGTTGGCCTAATGTTCAACATGCAGAGGGCACATTCTGCCTCTAAAGATGTCTAGATCTCAGCCCACTCAGTCCTGGACAGATCTGAGATTACAAAGCTAAAGAGGAAACATTTGGTACAAGGGACGAGCTGGAGCGGTGTGTCTGATGTTTCAGTGTGACATTTTATAAAGAAAATCTGAGTGGTGGAAATTTCACTATAAGTTTATTGTGGAATGGAAGATTGCTAGGGTGTTGCTATGAGAAAAAAAAAGTAAAATTTGCGAGATATACATTTCAGAATTGTGAGAAACAAACCCAGAATTAGATATAAATTAAAAATTCAGGTTTTATTTCTCAGATTTGCAAGTTAAATCTCACGATTCTTTATATTTTGTTTTATTTATATTACAAAAGGTTATATAAAGTTATATTTTGAAGTTCTGACTTTTTTCTCATAATTGTGATTATATAACTAAGAACTGTGATGTATTAACGTGAAATTCAGTGAAAAAGTCAGAATTGTGACATTAAACTTATAATTATTCATTTTTTAGACAAATTCTGAAATTTACATCTAATAATTCTGACTTTTTTCTCAGAATTGTCAGTTTATATTCTCATTGAAAAAAGTCAGAATTGAGAGTTAAAATGTCACAATTATCTTTTTAAAACAAGCTTACATAGAAAACAGTCCTTTTAAACTGTAATAATATTTTACCATATTACTGTATTTTTGATGGAAATACTGCAACTATCACTGTATTTGCAGTGAAAATTTGTGCATCACATTTTTTCCAATCAACAGCATTGTCAGTGCAGCAAACCGTTGGGAATTCATCAGAAAATTGCTGCAGGTTGCATGAGTTGGTGCTGTACTGCAAATCTATAATGTAAAGCACGAACAGAGCAGTTCCCTCGGATGCCCTGGTGTTCCTCGGCATCTTCTGCCAGCATTTCCAGAACCTCACAGACTGCTGGCTGTCAGCCTTTGATTTGGAAAAACTGTAGCCATTGCCCAGAACACTGGATACAGAATACCACTATAAATGATTGATTCTTGAATCAAGGAAAAAAAATTATGTTGACTGCAATTAGTCAATATTTTTCCATTCTGTAAGGTTACATACTAGGAAAATGATTGCGTTGCTTGACATTAATTAACTTATATAATTATTAGAGACTGAATTAGTGCATTGATGGCCGTGTAGAGGACGACCAGGGTGATGTTTTATTAAAAATGGCCGAGGATCACCTTCCTTTTTTGCCATTCGAGCCATGTTTGATCACATGCTACTGTAAGGTAAAATACAATGTGCCCTAATTTTTAAAGTTGAAATATGGATTTAATATGGTGAAAATCTGTTCTGTGTTAATTATTAAATGTGTTTAGTTTCATTAACATATTGCTGAGGCCAAGAAGTGACTAGGGAAGGCGCAACTACACAGTTTGATAGTTTAACACTTCAAACAGCTCATTAGGATTCTGCAAAAAATCACAGGTGTACATAAACATGTGATATGAATAAGGGACTTATGTCCCTCCAAGGACCAAAAATGTGGTTCATATTCAAAAACATGCTTTGAATATAAATTCACAAAATGTTACCAAGTTAAATAGGAAGGTAATGGTTAACTGTGAGTGGACGGAAAGTGTGAATTTTCTGTTCAACAAACGTGTGATTTCAACCCATTTTCTTGTCACAATCCCACAAAACATTTGCATGATCCCAACACCGGTTCCACTTCAGAGATGAACCTATTTGATTTGTTTTGTCATCGGATCCCTGTCCGTGCATAATTATCAGAATGTCTCAGACGTCGCTGCCCTTTCAATGTCATCGCACATCGATTCACGTTCCGGCGCCGTGGGTTCATCTGACTCTGATATGCTGTGATTGAGATAATTAATCTGAAATAAGGATCTTCATCTGGATTAGGCGAGAAGTAATTATAGCAATGATTTGCAAGCTATCAGAATGACCGCGCCATTATGGCCGTATGGCACCGCAACCAAATCAACGCAGTGTTGCAATCAGACTCGCTTGACTTGAACCATTTCTATCGCTCCTCCTCTCTAAACAACCGCCGCAGCTTTTGCTCTGTGTATTATGTATACCCTGTTATTTCATATTGCGGGTGGATCAGAGTTCAAACAGAGAGAAAGATAATTGAGTGGATAATCATTCATGTGGTTTTGCACCCGAATTTAGCCATGAACTTTTGAAGCAAGGATTCTGATGCACTGACTCTGAATTATTGTGAGCAAATGTGGTGCATTTTAAAACAGTAGCTAAACAATATGGATTTCCTTTTGTGATTAAGCAAGGTCAGTGTATTGACAGAGGTGATTAGTGAGTTCATCGAGCCCTCCGATCATCATGTTTGCTCTAATTGATCACTGCTGATGCTGTAAGTGTTAATAACACTGTCTAATGCCAAAGCTTAAGGGTAAATGTAATTATGTTTTTACTCTATTAAAGAACATCTGCATTCAACATGTGTCGAAAAGAGTGCAAACGTAATTTTTTTTTCATTCTGATCTGTTGTGATCTGAACTGTCTATGAGGCAAAACATGTTCTTTAAATTAGTAATGAATTAATAGAGTCTGTACTTGAACAACCACCATCTGCAGTGCCATAAAACATAAACCACACGCAAGAAGGACATTTATATCAGACATCTACATACAACCATTTAACATGCCAAATGCGAAGACATTTTATCATTAATTTTTATCAGCACTTAACACTCACTTTTATTTTAATTTATTTTCCTTGAAAGTAGGGAGTCTGTAGGGCTGGTAGACTTTCACAAAACATACATTTTTATATTACGTTTCCATTTTAATTAATTGGCAGTAAAAAAAAAAAAATAATATATATATATATATATATATATATATATATATATATATATATATATATATATAAATATATTTTGGGGTGATATAATTTCTGTATTCATCCACACTTTCAATTAAAATCTTAAGTTTAAATCTTAATCATATAGTGCTTTTTACACTTTTCTAAAAATGCCATGGGGTGAAATTTCTTCTAACAATTCTTCTATGAATACTCAACTCATAAAAATTTAGTTTGGATCCAAAACATTTTTTCCAGAAGCCCATAACGCCATGGCAGTTCTTTGCTGCTTGTCTTTCCTCAGCTTTTTACTTTCTTATTGTGACTGTATACTTTTTAAATCACAGTTCTTTGTTAATGTGGGTTAAAGTTTCTTTTCATTCTTCTGAGGCTCAGGAGCGCAGAGACAGAGCAAACGTTTCTTTGTACCTCTCCTCTTCTTACTTCCTCGTACCTTATGTCTCTCCTGCTCTTTGTCTCCTCCCTGCCTGCTCCCTCTTCCTCCTTCTCCCAGAGCAATGTCTTTTAAGTATTTTGCCGTCTTCTCTTCTCTCCTCTCTTCGGGTCACAGACATCAAAGAGAAGTGCGCAGAATGCCTCTTTATTCTGACAACAGCCCGAGAGAGTATCTGACTGTAAAGGCACCGGCAGAGACACAGGAGAGGAGGGATGAATTAAAGACGTTTATTGTAAAGCAAAAAATAGGATACAGTTTAATTTAACGGTCCATTAACAATCTATTAATTTAATAAATATGCGAGTGTGTGATTAAATGAAGAGGTGGTATCGTGACGGCGGTGATTGAGATCTGAAATGCATTTTGTATGCACGTCTGGGATCTTGTAATGAATAGCCGTGACGGGTCTGAGCAAGGTGATGTGACAGGTGTCAATCAAACAGACAAAGGTACACTCAATGCTGTCAGTCAGTGTTGTCACTCAGATCACATAATTCTGGGGTCCTTCTGCTGGTCCTGTTGAGATGAATGCGAATGCTAATGGAATCTTTTTTGAGGTATCATCCACCTCCTTGTTTTAACAAGCTCAATATTTGGTATAGATCACCCAATAATTAATATAATTTACACACCCTAAACCTGTATGAATTTCTATCACCTGTAGAATATAGTTTGAAGAATGCTGGTAAGCACTTGGTTTTGGTTCCTATTGACTTACTATTTTTTCCCCTTACAATGGAAATCATTAGGAACCTTAACTGTCTGGTTACCAACATTCTTCTGATTATCTTCCTTTATTTTCCACTGATGAAATAAGCCACAACATTAGTGTGAGTGATGACATAATGTATATTAAATTATCCTGTAATCTCAGGTGTTACTCCCTTTTTCTCTCTCTCTCTTCACATCATTTGAAGACTAAAAGTTTCTGGATCATTGTGCTATGAAAGCATGTAGCTTCGCTCTGATAGATGATCCACTAAGCTTAGCAGAAACCTTGAGTGTCAGCCACAAAACCTTGAGACAGGGAGCACATAATGAACCTCACCTTCAGCAAACCAAAGAAAGAAAGAGGGGAAAGGATGAGAAGAAAGATGAGATAAATAGACAAGGCTTGGAAGAGAGATAAGCATTAGCATTAGAATGGCTGCATCCTAATTCACATTCTTATAATTCACACCAAAAGTAGCCTATGCTTCTCTCAAAGGAAAACACGTAGTTTTGAGCAGTAGTTATGGACAGGAGAGTCATAACTACATTTAATATGGATTCACCAGCAATGAGGATAAACACATGTCAGCTTTTGACAGCTCAGTCCAAGAATGAATCAAGAAAAGATGTGCTCTTCTTCTGAATATCCATACTTTCCAAATTTAAAGTATGCTAAAGTGAGATGAGGAAATTGCAGATTTCTGCAGAAATTTAATATTGGAAAAGTTTAATAACTGCTAAGTATAAGTTCTTCGAATGCCATATGAAATATTTAATTTTATATTATACACTGTTTGTAGTAGATAAGATTTTTTTAAATGTTTTTGGCTCACAATGCTCACAATGGATGCATTGTTTGATTAAAATACATTAATACAGTACAATTTTGTGAACTATTATTACAATTTGGTTTTATATATATTATTATTATTATTATTATTAGAAATAAATGTAATGTTAAATGTTTTTGATGCTTAATATATTTGTGGAATTATTTAAGGATTCTTTGATGAATAGAATGTAAAAAAAAAAAACAGCATTTATTTTTAACAGAAATCTTAACATTATTAATGTCTTTGCTGTTTTATTACCAATATTTTTTTTCAATAGAAAAAAAGTCATATAGGTTTGGAACAACATGAGGGTGAGTAAATGATGACAAAAACATTTTGTCATATAATTTTTGGGGTGAAGTATCCTTTTAATGTAATTTACCCGAGTAAATTAATTTATTGTTGTTGATATTGCATAAAAAGTCAAAGAAAATACGTGGTGCACACCTCATGAACAATCAAAATATACATTGCATATCAAACTGAAAACGGAAGATCAAGTTGTGTGCACTGCATTATAGGATATAGTACCCAGTGTAACATTTTGCACATGTAGTCACCTGGGTGTTCCATGTGTGTAGAAAATGTGCATACTACATATACATACTACATACTGCATAAACATTCTCAACATAACCTTCACGTTTGTACTGTATAGGACATGCAGTATGAGAATTGGGATGCAGCATGTGTGTTTGATGGAGAAATAAAGAAAGAAATGTGTGCTTACAAAGCATGTAGCGTCTGTAGCTAGCTGCCAATTGGAAGTAACGTTCTGCCTACAAGAGCAAATTAGCCTCCGGGGAGTTCTTCACTTCAAATTGAAATTGACAGCAGGTAACACTCACAAACTCATTAAAATAGCTCTGGCAGAGGCCGGCCTTATGCTGGGCCAGCGCAGGCCAGACAGTCTATCACCATGGGGGAGATAAATTAAATATTTAGTCCATGGCTGGAAATGGGGAGGAGTTCTGTTTCTTGCCTTTTGGCTTACTTCGTTCATTTAAGTTGTCCAGAGAGTTCAGAGTATTCTGGATGGTGCGACCTGCTAAGTTTAAACTCTGTGTGTTATTTATTGCCAGTAATGTTTTTATACGTTAGTGCATTTAGAGGCAATGTGCTGATGAAAGATCTCATTTAGAGAATGCTAACCTGATGATCTTAGTCAATTTGGCCACATATAGCATTTGTGCACTGCTTTTGAGGCATTTGGCTTGCAGAGCCTGCTATGCGAACAAGCTTTGGGCTGTTTGGACGAAAGCATGTGCCGTAGTGTTCGTCCCACCCATATGGCAAGTGCTGGTCATTAGAGGTGATTTTTGTTTCTCTCTCTAAATTCATGACTAGCGGCACAGCTTGTGTGAGCCAGCCATTTAGCATTTGCAATGTCGACTGTTGATCTTTTCTGATTCTATTTAATCCACTCGAGTCGAGCAGCGTTCGGTGTGTGGCATGCATGAAGGGAATTAGGTGTCTCTCAGGTGGGACTTCAAACTCGCTTTCTAGCACTCATCCAAAACAGTGACTGCGATAGCTTCCTAATTACACAACTGGAACTCAACTGGAATCAGTTGTTAGCATCACTTCTTCATGTGAAGTTTTGTTGTTCATGTGTAGAGTCTTTTTTATTTATAGTGCCTTTGACAGATTTGTACACTTTTGTTGTACACATTTGTACACACAAAAAAAATGTAACTCCATGAATCACAATAGTTTGTGACAACTGTTTGTGTTTGTAATTTTACAACCCAGTGCTCTTATAAGCACAAAAATACACAGCACGTAAATACAGTATATATGGTAAAATATTCTATAATAATAAAAAATGTGCTATGTTCTTCTGTACCAGTTATGCTGTACTGGAATGTATGTGTGTTTATGTATTATATATTTATGTGTTTATGTGTTTATGTGTTTATATATTATTGAGTCTGAAATGTACATTTTATAATAATAGTTTTACTAATGCAAGTCTTTCGTTTTTACCTCAATACAAAGCTGTTTTTGCTCAGATGCAAGGCATATCAATCGTTATGAATAATCTTATATCGTTGGCCATCAAGTCAAAGTGACTTCTTTTGTAGATTATTTAATTGACTTTATTCGTTATTCATTATTATTGTAAGTACTGAACAAGTTATTACATTAAAGAGGTTTGGTTGAATGTGCTGCATTAAAAAACTATATTTTGTGATACTTTCTGTTACTGTGATATAAAATGAATATGTACTGTGACATAAGATTTTAGTCATACCCACCATCCATAGATTTAAATAGATTTTAGCAATTCTGTTTTAAGTAGTTTTATTTATTCTCTTCTGCTCAGCAAAGCTGCATTTATTTGATCAAAAATACAGTAAAAATTGTAAAATATTACAATTTAAAATAGCAGTTTTCTATTTTAATATATTATTAAAATGTAATTTATTTATGTGTGCGAAGCTGAATTTTCAGCATCATTACTCCAGTCTTCAGTGACACATGATCCTTCAGAAATCATTCTGATATGCTGATTTGCTGCTCCAGAAACATTTTGTATTATTATCAATGTTGAAAACATTAATATTTTTGTGGACACAGTGATACTTTTTTCAGGATTTTTTGATGAATAGAAACGTCAAAGGGCATAATTTTAATAGCATTATAATGGCTTTACATTGTAATGAATGGACCCTTGCTGAATAAAAGTATATTTTCTTTAAAAAAAAAAAGTCTTACTGACCCAAACTGTCCAAGTAGTATATAATTAATGAATGCATTTGATTTTGGCATAAAACAGATGCTTTATGATGCAGTCTCAGTGGAAAACAGCCCCTTTCACTTATCTGAATGGTAATTCCTTCTACTTTTTCACCCATATTCCTTTACATTTTCCATTTTTTCCCTTAAATATTGGTTCAGACTAGTCTTTCCTTATCCTCTCCTTGTCATTCCTCGCTTTAGCCTCCAACCATCCTACATCCTCTCATATACTCTTCCCTTCTGTCCCCTCATCCCCTCATCTGTGTGTGTGGGTTAGATGTATAAGAAGGAAAAGGCCCAGGCTTGTAGAAGGAGAGGCCTAATGAAGAATGTATTGATTTCCTATAAGAAGGATTTAATCAAAGTCCCACGACACATCCACTGGGACAGAAGCCTCGCTACAGCACCAAATTACACTTCATACACCATCTATTTTTCAGCCACGGCGATAAATGGAGGTGCCGAGCAGATAGATGAGAGTCCCTCCAGCTCGTTCATCATACCCAAACTAGAAAAGGAAAGCAAAGTGATTGAGATGGGCAGCAACAACAGCCAATGATGAATAGACCGGGAGGAGTCGACGGGCGGGAACAGTATTCACCATTGGACGAGGGAGCTTCAATTGAATTTGGGAAGAGAGGGTTATATAATGAATGATTCATTTGATCTATAAAAAAAATATGATGTCAGGGAGTGCTGTGTTGTTGTTGCATAGAGCATTTATAGTTTATTAGACAGTAAAGATAATTCAATTGACTAAAGTGTTACTATGGCTCATTACGCACTACAGCGGAGGAAAAGTTTATGAGCACAACTAATCTGATGTGGATTTACATCAGCAAATACTAGGATTAGCGTTTGAATTTGAATATGCTAATTTCATCCAAACACAAATACCATAAAACAATGTCCTCTAAGTGTGATTATCCCTGATTTTGAGGAAATAAAGAAAACAAATATGATTTTCATTCCCCATAGACAGATGTTAGTTCTCACTCATCTTAAAGAATGTTAGATTTTTAAGGGTGTTCTGCTTGAGAAAATATCTGGAACCATAAGCAGTTCCATACAGTGTTTCTGTGGGTCTTTAAAATAACTTTAAAGTCTTAACAGGTCCATCTATGAAGGTCTCAAATCGGAGCAGAAAGTCTCAAGTCGCAGCAATAAATTTTAAATATTTCAATTTTTTAATATTTTTTTGTTTTGTTGTTTAATGAAAACATCGAAACATCCTTAAAGCTGCAGTAGGTAACTTTTGTAAAAATATAATTTTTTTACATATTTGTTAAACCTGTCATTATGTCCTGACAGTAGAATATGAGACAGATAATCTGTGAAAAAATCAAGCTCCTCTGGCTCCTCCCAGTGGTCCTATTGCCATTTGCAGAAACTCCATTGCTCCCGGTAAGAAACAACCAATCAGAGCTGTGGTCCGTAACTTTGTTTGTGTTCAAAATGTAGAAAAATGTGTAAAATAAGTGAGTGTCCACCATGAATCCATTTTCCAAACCGTGTTTTTAGCCTGTCCTGAATCACTAGGGTGCACCTATAATAAGTGTTTATATTCGGACTATTTTAGATTGCTTCGGGGGTACCGCAGCGGAGTAACCCAGTACCTTTGTGATTCTTCATAGACATAAAAAGAGAGAAGTAGTTCCGGCTACGATGTTCTTCTGCAAGACGCAAGCAGTTCTGTTTATTAACCACTAGAGCATCAAAAGTTACCTACCGCAGCTTTAAATCAAGATACAAATTCTTGAGATGAAAACTGAACATATGTCTTGTTTCCTGAGAAACTGAATTAAACTAAGCGAGTTGAACAAATTGAATTGAAGTTTTAAGATGAGTGAGAACTAACATCTGTCTATGGGGAATGAAAACTTGTTTTAACGTTGAATTAAGTTGAGTTTTCTGATCCTATTAACAGATATTTGTTGTTTTAATCATAAACTCACTTAATTTTGATCAGTTTCTCATTCATCATTTTGTTTCTCAAGTAAATGTATCTTGATTTAGGAATCTTTAGACTTTTGCCTGGAAAACAAGACAGTATTTATATAATTTTTAAGTCATGTGTTTTTTTGTTTTGTTTTTTTTGTGTGTGTGAAATGAATGGAAACTAATGGAAATGTGTTAAAAGCAATATTCTCAAATTTGAAGTGTTGAAGACATACATGTATAGACCCTATTGATGTATTATGTTCCATTGAATTTATTCCTTTAATTTTCTTTGCTTGGTCTTCATAAAATAAAGAGGGAGAGAGAGAGAGAGAGAGAGAGATCAAATATATAAAAAAAACTATCATTTTTTTAAAGTGAATATGAAGTCAAATGTGACCCTATTTTCTCTCTTAACCCTTTAAGGTACCCACTATGAAAAAAGCAAAGGAAAAATTATTTCTTTGCATTTACTATTCAATTATGATAAGAATAACAACACTCAGTAGTTTTTTTTTTATGAGACCCTACAGTATTTTAGATACAGTCCTCTACCAAACGGTTGAGATGTCTGTTCATAATAAAAGAACAACATTCAGAACAAGTCATATTAAGTGCAAGTTCTTGGCTAATAAAAAATCTGATGACTGCTATTGATGGCTCCAAACACATCGTGTGTGTGTGTGTGTGTGTGTGTGTGTGTACTTGTTTTTCTATTCTGGTGGGGACTTAAACCTGAATACACACAGACTCATGGTGACTTGTGTCTCGGTGGGGACCTAAATTGAGGTCCCCACGGGTAAACAAGCTGATAAATTACACAGAATGAAGTTTCTTGAAAATCTAAAAATGCAGAAAGTTTCCTGTGAGGGTTAGGTTTAGGTGTAGGGTTGGTGAAGGACGATAGAAAATACGGTCTGTACAGTATAAAAACCATTACACCTATGGAGAGTCCCCACAAGGATAGCTGACCAGACGTGTGTGTGTGTGTGCGCGCGTGTGTGTGTGTGTGTGCGCGTGCGTGCGTGCATGCGTGTTTGTGCTGGTGCAAAACTTCACACAAGATTTGATTAGATTTTTTTTTTTAATGTCAGTGGGAGAAAAAGAAAGCCTCCACTGTGCAGTAAGGGCTGCCTTTGGCCATTCATTTGCGATGGTATGCTGCAAAGCATTCCATCTTTCCATTCATGCACAGGAATACATTACATTTCTGGCACTTCCATCTCGACACTCCCTTTGGACAAAGGTTGCATCGCCCCCGCTTGTTTGAGTGAAGTGGCAAATGTCCGAAATTATCATACTGTACATCTGGTTGTGGGTGGGAGGGTCTTGGGGTATTGGACTTTTTCTTTGACCACATCTGTGGTGGAGAGGATGATGAAGGTCGGCCAACTTTGGATGCTGGCTTGTTGACTTGAGCCATAGTGTGTGCAACTGCCAGTCGGAACTTTTTGAGAGTCAGCGGTGTTTCTTTCTGGAAGCTGCAGTCCCGCTTGTAGACAAGCCAGGCATTTGAGATGCAGAGGTCTAGGATGTATCCAAACAGCGGAAGGTACCATCGCCTGGATTTCGCCGGGGTCTTGTACATGTGCACCAGCATATCAGACAGATCAATGCCTCCCATATGCTGATTGTAGGCAAGGATGAGTGAAGGGCACGCAACACTGACCTTTGCTTTGGCCTCTTTGCTCCACCGTTTGACAGAGGAAAGAGGTGTGATCCCACTGGCACTGCTAAGAAGGCTCACACATTTATTATCGAACCATTTCACTGCGAGCAGCCCTTCAGCAGACATGAAGTCAAAAGCTCCACGTCCTTCCTTCATCAGCTCTTTGTCCGTCTTTAAGGTTGCTCCACCCATGCGGTTAGGTCGGACAGTGCCAATGCACCTGATGCCCAGGTTCTCTTCCAGGTTCTGGACCAAGTCGAAACTGGTGAAGAAGTTATCACAGAAGACGACTGAAAGTCTCGGCAGTGTGATGGTTTTGCAGAGTGTTGTCACAAGTTTGGCCCCTAGAAGCAGTGCCTCCTCCTGCTCAGTTAGGGCAACGTTGAAGAATGTGGATGCCCCCTGATAAAGCAGAAAGTCATGAATGATGCCAGATGAGCTGGCCCGGCAGAACAATTTAAAGCCCCACTTGTCTGGCTTGTTGGCAATATACTGGCGGAGAGAGCCAGCCCTTGTGCCTTTATACGCCACCATGACCTCATCCACACTGTGCTGGTAAGTGGATGGGATCAGAAGACACTGCTGACGAAGCATGTCAAAAAGGGGGCGGATTTTGTAGAACCGGTCTGGACTGCCATCGCACTGCTGATTGTCATTAAAATGAAGGTACCGGCGTAACAGCTTGAATCTTCTCCTTGGCATAATATCGGCTATCACACCGAACCGTGACTCAATGCACCAGTAGTCATCGATGGCTGGGAAACTGAAAACACCCATGAAGAGAAGCATTGCCAGGAATTTTTCGATCTCTTCAGGACTGGTGCTGATTGGATCTCCCAGCTCCTGGGCAGCGTAGAGATTGGTTTGCTCCGAGATATGTGTAATCATCTCATCTGTGAAGAGCATTTTAAAATACTGAAAGGGTGTCTTTACAGCATCAGGGTGGTTAAAACTTGAGTCTGGAACCTGGAATGTCTCAATGTCTTCATGCCGCCACAATCTTCTTCTGCCTTCCTTTTCATCTGGGGGTGATGGTTCAGGTGTGTCCTGTAGCTCTGCCAAAGAAACAGTTTTCAGGGAGTTCTTCCCCATTCTCCTCTTCTTTTTGGATGGTGGTTTAGAGGATGAACTTGAGGCAACCTCCTCCTCATCCACTGAATCAAACGAAGCCTCTTCTGCTGGTGTGGGCAGATAGTCTGGATCCTCTACAGGGTCATCATCGCTCAGATCCGCATCTGAGTCCTCAGGATTTTCTGGCACTAGGGCCAGAAAAGTGCGTGGTTTTGAACTGTAAAATGATTTGACGTCCATCTATCATGTCGAAAACATAAAGAAAACAATTTGTATTACAAATCATGTACTCTTACAATGCTAGTCATATAGTTATACACAAACATAGTCAATTTTAAATTAGGAAATTAATAGTAACACCAGAATTGGTATTAATTCTTCAATTTTATTCTTGATATTTACCATATACAGTACAGAAATGGTGAAAAAATTATACTGATAAAATATTTTTCATCAATTTTAAATTAGGAAATTAATAGTAACACCAGAATTGGTATTAATTCTTCAATTTTATTCTTGATATTTACCATATACAGTACAGAAATGGTGAAAAAAATTATATTGATAAAATATTTTATCAAATATGTAATTGAATAATATTAAATTAATATTTTTAACAACACTAAACCTTTTGTTCATTGTAAATAGTTAATTTAATCAACATTAGCTCATTTTAGCAACATTAGCTAGGGTCTCTACTATAAAATGACATCTCAACCGTTTGGTAGAGCATGTTTTGAAAAAATTATTTGACCCTTATAGTACTTATTTTTGTAAAATTAAGTTACATAACTCTGTTTAACAACTCATCTGAAATGATAATATGTCAACAAAATAGCCTTACCTTTAAAAGTCCCGCTGAATTTGCGTCATCAAAGGATGAGGGAATTTTCGCTGTGTGACTTCCGGTTTGAAGGAACACTGAAAAGGCATGCTGCTCACAGACACAGTGCCATCTAGTGGATTCGTTTAGCATTACACAACTACACCAAACGGTAGAGATGGCTCATTCAGGTGGAGATAAGCTTGATGCATTTTTCAGTGAAATATAGTGACTTAAAGTGTGGTCTACCAAATGGTTGAGTAGTACCTTAAAGGGTTAATGCACTTGCAGGTCTTATTGTGCACAACTTGTCTTTAAATTTCCATGAAAATGTAACAACTTGCATCGCTTCTGAAACATACAGACACTATGCATGCAGAAAAAAACTTTTTTTGTCAGTAATACAGGATGCGATTATTATTAATGGAATACATTTATGGCAATAATAGCAAATAATGGTAGATCTGATAAAGAAATATTTCCACTGAGATACATACTGATGGAAATGCTCTCAGGAATAAATTAGACCTTTTGCCTCCACATCCAGCATAAAAAGCCTCTTCTGTTTCAGTAGAGCAGACCTTCACAATCCAAAATCACAGTCAGGTTCACCTTCATTTTTATATATTATTTTTCCGCTCATAAATATGTCACATTATAAAGCTAAATGGGTTGCAAATGCTGCTGGCTTCAAAGCATTTTTCAATTAGAAGGTACATACATTTTAGAGACTTTTTCTCCTCTTTTTCTTATCAGACTACAAATGAAGGGCTTTATATTTTTGTGTGTTACTATGGTGACCAGTTATCCTGCGCATGCTGTGCTTGAAAGACCCCCGCTGGTAAAGTACGCGGCAAATAGTTGTACAATAGTTCATCTGCATAGCTACTCCTTGATTGGAGTGGCTGCAGTGCCGTGCCACTCGGCCGAGAGAAGTGAATCTAAATTGTTTTGCCCCAGAAACATCGACTAAATCAAACCTTTATTGTTGTCTGAATATGCAGTCCCAGAAAGAGAGTGAATGTCCGCTATTTGCCTCGAGAGGTATGGAAAAAGCTAGATTTAAAGTAATCTTTTCTGAACGTGAGATTCATGCATAGAAGTCTGATTAGGAGCTCATATGAATGCGTTTGCACCTCAAACAAAACAGAATGTGTGAATGTTTTCTGATGCTATTGAAAAGTCGACTTTTGCTTGCTTTTTAATGTCATATTATTTGTTACAGCAAATCTTTGCCTTTTTTTCCTTCTCTCATTCAGTGATTTGAGGTGGGGGGGGGGGCAGGTTGTGTTGTTTTAAAATTTCTACAAAGACACTCCAAACAGCAGATGGTTTTAAATAGGCCAGTGTGCATTATTTACAATACTCTAATCCAACAGAATTATAAACACCTTTAGAAGAAAAAAAATGGGCAACACAGCTTGTAGATACTTTCTCCGAATGTGTATTTGTTTGTTATAAACCATTCCTGCATCTCATTTGTGTATTTTCTCTCGCACAACACTAGTAAGTCCCTCTGCATTAACCCACACTTGGATTGTCACATCCTGACAAATGGTCCAGCCGTCAACGCATGCTATATATAGTGGTCTGCTGGGTGGTCTTTAAAATGCTGCTCTTTTAGTCTCTCTGGCAGTAAAGTGAATTGCATGAGCTCAGGTGAATGTTACTGTAGCTTGTCAGATAGAATCGCTGTGCTGGTCTCAAGTGCTCTGGTGAATAGTATCGTGTGCTGATGCAGTAGTCAGGTCAGTGCTTTCTGCTTGGGTCATCCTTAATTCTTCGACCTGATGTATACTCTAAAGATTATGAGATGTCTGGTCAGTTCAATGGTTGCTCTGGACAGGTCTAAGCTAAGTCCATTTACTAGCTTCAGCTTTAATATTAAATTAATTTTAAATGAATGCATTATTTGAATGGACTGAATATTTACACTATGTTCAAACATTTGGGATCACCAAGTCTGAATTGACAGTGAAGATTTTAACATTGTTACAAAACATCTAAATGAATGCTATTCTTTTGAACTTGCTCATCAGATATAATAAATAATAAAATAGCACTTATAATATTAAGTAGCATACTGTACGTTGATAATAGTAATAAATGTTTCTCAGCAAATCAGCATATTAGAATGATTTCTGAAGGATCATGTGACACTGAAGACTGGAGTAATGATGCTGAAAATTTTGCTTTGCATCACAGGAATAAATTATTAAATGCATAATTAAATGCATAAATCTGCTGAAAGCACTTTCTGTGCATTCCTGTTTAAAAAAAAAAAAAGTGGAAAAATGTAAAAACAAGTCAAACAGTTGGTCCCTCTCCAAATGACGTCACTGGCAGAGAGCCGGTGTATTAAAAAAATGCTTACAGCATCTTGAAGTCTAATTCATGCACAATATATGCACTTTTATATCAGTTGAGTATGAAAGTGTCTGCCAAGACCTACCTAAAATGTGGTTTGAAAACATTGTAAAACACTAAAAAGTGCTTAAGTGCATTCACCATCATAAACAACTAAACTAACCAAATTTAAAGTATGCAACAAGATTTTTAGCCTACATCTTCTGAAGAAAATATGCTTGCTTGTGTAAGTCACCACTACATTGCTAAAAAAATTTTGGGTGGTTGCCAAGGCATTTTTGTAGTTTTGCTAGTGCCATGGCTGTGCTGTTTGAGCTACAGGAAGGCACAAATGGTGCAGGAAAAATTATGCACTTAAGTTTAGCATTTTTCAAAGCCCCTAACCCTGATTATGAGTAATATTATACAATATAGCAAGTGCCTTATCATGCATCACCAATTATGATACTCTGCTTTGTTACAAAAGCGCACAGCTTTTCTTGTAAATAAAACAAGCAAAACAGTCTCTGTTCTTACAGAGACACAATGTTAAGCATATTTATGACTATGCCATGTCACTTTAAAATAAAAGGCGGAGATGTAACATGGCTTCTTGTTGCTTTGGGCAATTTTGCTGTAGGCGAATTTGTTTCGAATCTGCAGAGTGAACATGAGGCTAATGGAATTGGTTGTATTTGTCTTATTATGTACAGTTTGAAGCACTTCTCTTGTTATAAAATGCGCATGCATACAGATCGAGAGGGGGAGGGAGTTTTCTCAACATTAAATCAGAATTAACTCTTATAAACCAAGGACCTGCCTTGGTAACTTGAATAAAAAGTGCCAGAGGGTCCAAAATCTTCCCTGGCGTCTTAGTGATGGTGTGCCCTCTGGCCTAGCTAGTCTACAAAGGCCACAGAAGTGCTGCTGCTTTGTTGATTTAGTAGTGTTCAGCTGAGGATGAGGAAAGTCAGTCTTCCCAAAGGAACAGCCTGCGGAGTCCTAAAGCCCAATAATTTTATGATATATCCGGTTGGAAGAGCAACAGCAAGACTTTATCAGCAATACCAGATGTAGCCTGGAGCCATTTAGAGCTGTCTCGGGGAAAAGGTCTTCTCTGTCTCTGGGCAAACTTGGATGAGTTTATGTAAAATAGGAGTCTTTTTATTAATATTTTTGTATGTGCTTTGGTTTGATACAGTATACGTTTTGCAATTATCCATGGGGGGTGAAAAGAGTCTGCTTTTACCTTTTTCAATTTTGAAAGTCTTTTTTTCTGCATTTGACCACTTTTACCTTCTTTCAGAGTTTCCTGACTGTTTGTATAGTCTCTTGTGACATGTTTGGAGCGTGTTTGTATTGATCAGATCATGGAGCTCTTTTCATCTTTTCATTGTCAGAGCAAAAAATAGAGAAAGTCATTGGAAATATTTTCCCTAAATTGTACATAAGTTACCCAATATTAACTTGTTGTTTGTTAAACTGTTGTATAAAAGTGTCATTACTCTCGCAAAATCAGCCTGAATATCAACACTCGCTATCAGTGTGAAATATTGTGCAATTACAAATATATAAAATACATTGTGTTAAAAAATTAAAGCTTGTCATATTAAAATAATGAATTGTAAGATAATAACATACACAGCTAAAGACATCAACAATCGCTATCTGTGTGATTAGAGGACACACAAACATATATATATATATACTGTTTATAGATATATATACAGAAAAAATAGCTGGTGCCAGTCATTTGAAGCATATTTCCCAGTGCTGCCAACCAGCACATGCAACCGCCGCACAGATCCAATAACTCAAACTAGAAGAAAAATAATCAATACTGTCATCTGTTCTTCTGCAGCAGGTCCCTCGTCATCAGCTCACGGTGAAGAATGACACCCAGTGACCTTCATGCATCCGTGGGCACCCCGTGTTTATTTTCCTCTGCTAATTATTCTGTGGATTCAGAGGCCACTGGTAATAAGCAAGACATCAGACGCTGACGGGAAATTAGCGAAGTGAGATAGAGAAAAGGAAAGGGAGGGATGAGAAGGGACCTCATCATTACAAGCACACTCGTTTCTTCTGCGTTCTCTTTTATCTCTGGCAACACCTGCCCTCTGAGTCGAGAAAAAAGAAAATAGAGAATTCGGAGCGAATGCGTGCCTGTTTTTTCTTCTTTTTTTTTTTCTTTTTTGGAGGAGGAGGAGGGAGTAGAGATATAAATTTGATACAGACAGCCACCAACCGTGCGTGCTGTCTGACTTAAAGTGATAGTTCATCTAAAAATGAAAATTCTGTCATCATTTGCTCACCCGTGTGCTGTTGCAAATCGATTTGACTTTCTCTCTTCTGTGAAACACAAAATAAGAAATTTTGAATAATGTTTTGAACATTGTGTGTAGTATAATGAGGCTGATTACACTGATAAAATATTATAAAAGCATTCATAATGACTTATGCACTCTATTCCAAGGCTTTTTGAGCCATATGATAGCTGTGTGAGGAAGAAATGCAAAAGTCAATGAGTTATAGGCTACTTTATATTTCTTTATAAAGGAGTGCTTGAATCCTTTGTGAAGCTGAATTTTGAAACACTCTGTTCACTCATTTTCTGATTCTGATACTGACCCTGAACATTTTAACAGTAGTGTGTATTTATTATTTCCAGAACAATCTATTCTTCACAATCAGCCTGATTGCAAATTGCATTTGCAGTGTTTAATTTTGATCTGTGGTCTGAGTTGTAAGCTTTCCCTCTGAGACCCGCTGACTGATACTGGCAGTGACATACTGAGCATAACAAGATTCAGAGGGGTTGCCAGTATGGAGGTGTAGCACAGGGAGCTGAGAGCTATGCTAGAGGGACATTCACCAATCAAGCGGTGGGTTGCTCTTTCATCCCCAGAGTGATAGGTGACAGCGATGCTGCACAGCACTGCAGCGCCAGCAAGTGCGCCCTTGGGTGTCACAAAGGAAGAGGAAGAAGCCGAGCCAAGATGTGCAATATGTGCCAGTTTTCTTCTGAAACTCATTTGTACAGTCTGTAGTTTGTGTTTGTTATGATGCTTTCATTTTACAATCTATGTTTATGATGCTTTTGTACAACGCAGCCCAGTGCCTTCCTAAAAATCTTGTTTGCGCTCCACAGAAGAAAGTACAGATTTGTGGTATATTCCTTTATCAAATGCCATAGAAATCTGTTCCTGCTTACACCACAGTTGTACACACTGCACTCGGTACAAAGCGACAGTTTGAGGAGCTGATTGGCTGATGAATTGATGCTTTCCTCAATGCTCAGACTCTGATTTAGTTGCCTTGGGCAACCGTGGATGAAACCTAATTCCCAGGCTGCTGTTTCCAAACACAATGTGATGTTGTTTGATTCCAACAGAGGGCTAGCAAGATCTCAGGGAAAGGTAGCAGACAGTTTCGTGCTTGTACCGGTAACATCTGTGGATTGTATGTGAGGTGGGGGGAGCAGGTTCTCTCATTCCTAATGAGCTATTAAGTGACCTCCAAACACATTTGCCTGTCTGTAAAATACCATTACTGACAGGGATGATTTTGGCACAAGCTCAAATAGAACATAAATTATCTCCATCAACCATGTGCAGTTATAAATACTCTGTGTGTGTGTGTGTGTGTGTGTGTATGAGAAAGAAAGAGTTCAAGCACATGACTTTGTAAAGTCAAACAGAATTCAATTTGTACAGCATTATGAGTTGATCAAGGGTAGTGTGTACAGTATAATTGCTCTTTGTGTTTTAACTGTGCCAAGGTTTCAGTTTACTTTCACATCAAGTCTTACAGTCGATAGATTAACCCACAGTCAATGAACCGCAAATAACTACACTGTAATTTTACATCTCAAGTGTTGAATGTGTTCTGAGTGAATGAAGTACTTGTGTGAGCACATTATCAGTATGCGGAAAGTGCTTAGAGTTCAGTATAAAATGCAAACTTCCTGCACACTTTAACCTGGACTGTTACTATAAAATGCATAACAGGTTTCAGGTCAGCAGTAGAAGCCGCTGAACATTCAGCCCCCCGGACATTTTAATAACCTGGTATTAGTGTGTTGTGCAATGCAAGCAGCTGCTTCTGGGAAACTTGTGTAGTGTGACAGCGCTGCCAAATCTCTGGAGAGTCAAACGTTTGCGTGCCAGAGTCACATGCTCGCCCCACAGCACGGCCTGCGAGAGAGAGAGAGATGTGTGTGTGTGTGTGTGTGTGAGAGAGAGAGAACGTTTGGTGTCTCTGTCCCTGATGGAGCATGCCACTGTTTGGCCTGGAGTCTGTCCAATCCAATCTCTGCTCTGTTAATTTCATCCATTACACTGTTAAAAAACTGTCCCTTCTGCTCACCATATTACTGCTAATTAAATATGCCAGATTTTAATGTTTGTAGAGATGCCTTAGCCAATGATGTATTTGCCAAAATCCATGAATCAATTAATCAATCAAATCCATGGGCATTAAAAATGCTAATAATTAATGATCAGCAATAATTTACAATACAATTAATAATTTAAATAAATATAAAAACATATGTAAAATAAAATAAGAATGCTTTTAAGTTACCTGAACCTCTGAAGTCTTTGTAAAATGTGTGTGTATATGTGTGTGTGTGTGTGTGTGTGTGCATGTGTTTTAACATACATTTATAATTGTAATATTCACAATGATACTGTTCTTATGTTTTCTAAAGTTGGTAAAAAAGTGGGATTTATTGTTTAGAAGTGCAAACACTATATTATATTTGAAAATATTGTAATTTGAATAAAAATTGAATATCTACACTTACATTCAGAAGTTCGGGGTCAATAAAATATTTATTTTAAGAAATTCCTACTTTTATTCCGCAAGGCTACATTAATCAAAAGTGACAGTATACATTTATAATGTATTATGCTACAATAAAAATATATTTCTGTAGTATTTTACATTTTAAAATAATAGAGATATTACAAATATTAAAATAGAAAACAGTTATTTTAAAAATGCAGCGTAATAATTAGTGCTGACAGTCAAATAAAATTTAAATAATCTGTTTGTTTTTTCTGAAATTGATCCCACATGACATTCAAGTTTTTAAATATACTTTGATATTGCAATAATGTCAAATGAATGTAGAAAGAACATAAAGCAGTATATTTTTCATATTTGTTTAATGGCATCTTTTTTATGATTGAAGGCGAGTATCACTGATACCGATGTCTCTAGGAAATTTTCTTTTTTATATATTTAACAATAGAAAATTTAATGATTGATTTATACTACAAACACTTTTTCCATTTTTATGAATAAGCCAGAAATGTGCTTATATTTTATAGCTTCTGTACTGTAATAAATGATATGTCAATAGCACTGCATCATTCATATATTTTATTTATTTATTACCGGAAGATGACTTGAAAAAAATCACATAAAGCACATATTGTCACAATCGTGTATTTATTGTATTCACATTTCATCAGTCAAAATGTTTCTGCTTTTTATTCAGTTTAGCTACAGAAATGTCTGGATGTCTTTGTCCATATTAGGGATTTCTTGACACTGCATAAGGGGACACACATCTGCCACTCATTCTACACCCATGGCTACAAGCATAATGGCTGGCAGGACAGGGAAATTAGTTTTTACATGTTTTATATGGCCTAATAACATCTCATCTGACTGCAGTACACTGTTGTTCTTCTGAAGCTCCCTCATCATATTTACCTTTTCCACGCTCGTTTGACTAGCACTGAGTTGAAGTTAGAGTGAGTGTCTGAAAGTCTCAGTTTCATGTTATCACGAAGACATTCTGAGACAGAAGCATCTGTTGTGGACAACCTAACTCAGCCATTGTGTTAATTGCGTTACATTTTTTTGATGCATTAAACTAATATATATATAATGCATGCATTAATGCGTTAATTTTGACAGCACTAGTAAAAATATATCATTTAGGGTTTTTCCTGTATTTTTTTATTAAAGTGCCAACTATTACTTTTCATGCAGTGTGTCATGTAGCTGTATGTGACCTTAAACTATCTGCAAAATTGTGAAGCCGACAATGCATGATAGATAAAGTTATTGTCTGTCAAAAAAAAACAAAAAAGAGTCGGCGCTCAATTGCCTAAACGAGTCGTCAGGAATTTGAATCTTATTGTGTTATGGCTCTACATCAAAAAGTAAAGCATCTGCATAATGTCCGCCCATGTTTTATGTCACCAACTTACCTGCCCAAAAACACAGTAAAATTTCTGTGTGGTTAACATCATGTCGAGAAGATAATGTATCCTGCTCTGTGAGAGTACATTTGTTTTATCACATCTCGTAATTACCACAAACTTGTCAATACTTGACACTTAACCACTGAGAAATGTCCTGCTCCAGTCGTGCTTGTGAATCAGCCAGTTTAACCATTTCATCATCAGACTCCAGCTCGAGTTGGTAAGCTACAATCCATACCATCTTTTCCATGTATTGACAAGTCTCCAGAGCTATTATGGCAATTGCCGTTTCATTTCCAAAATGCGCTGTATGCGGTAGACCAATCCAGAGTAGAGAGCAGAGAGAGCTGACCAGTCACTGCAGTGAGGGCTCACAGAAAGGAGGGGTTTAGAGAGACTGATTCTTTAAACTGCTTCGCATGAGTCATTTATGAATAATTTAGAAATGAGGTAAAATTCTGAGAAAACTAAAATGCTTTTTGATCTATTTTAGGAGACTCATAAAACAATATTAGCAACCTTAAAAATGGCATAATAGGGGCACTTTAACTTTAACACCCAAACTTTTGAAAGGTGTATGTTTATATGTTATGATAACATTATGTGTTCATTTAAATGTGTATTTCTAAAGAAAAAAAGTTCAAATTGGAAAAATGACAAAGCATCAGTATCACCCTGTAGTTTTATCTGACAAAAATGTGGTCCAAAAGTGGTGCATCCTTATTTTTCTTTTTTGGTTTCGCTCCAATTAAACTCGTGCAAAATAATATGCTTGAATGGGTTAATGGTGTGAATGACATAATGAGAAAAAATGGGAGCGCTGAAACCCACAGCTCATTAAGTTAGCGTGAGTCTTTCACCCGCATGAATGCTTTCCGTCAGGATCATGTCCAACATGGAATCCGCTCCAGTATTTTCCCAGTCTAATCGATCATTTAATTACAATCCACGATCTCTAAACCTTCTGACGCTTTCAACCAAACTCTTTAGAAACTCTTTAACAGGTGTTAATGGGCCCCACGGAGGCAGGATTGGTTATGAATTGGCTAGTTATTTGTGCGAGCGGGATGATAGCATGCAGCAAAACGCACAGATCAAAAACCTTTATCGCCCAAGTCATTATAACAATGAAGACAGAAAGACAGCACATGCTTCAAAGACTTTAAGTACAATCCCCAGCAATGTGAGGTGTACAGAGGCGCTGGTAATTAGAGGAGAAACTAAATGACCTTCCTGTTCACTTGCTCTGAAAATACAGTGTAATTAGCAGACATTGTCAGAGGGGAGCCGGAGTCTGAACGGCCCTCACAGTACACCTTATTTCTGTCATACCTGAGACACAGTCAGTTGACCCTGAAAGACTCGCAGTTTGGTCTTCACTTTCTCCTGATTTCACATTCGGCGGCACTCAAACGCTGCTAATAAGGAACAGCGGTCTGCCACTTCTGCAGCGGTCAGAAGCACCATGTCTTTTAACTTCAGACTTCTTTTCTTTCCTCATAAAAAGGTCAAAATACTCTTATCTTCTTATGTACCTTCACTATAAGACTTATGAGAAGCAAAGCAGATTCTTCTCAGAGGAACTCTATCGATTGGAGCTTGATCTTTTGAAATGCAGTCCATTTTACCTCTGTGTAATCTATCCTTTGATTTGACTTGGAATAGTGGGTGTCATACTAAACATTTATGTGGGTCGAATCGCTCAGAAATGAGAAATGTTTGAGTTCATAATGAGATCTCTGAGACTTTTGGTTGTAGAATATTGGTGACCAAACTGTGGAAGTCCGTGTTAGGTTTCCAACATTCTTCAAAATATTTGTACTCAATAGGAACTCATACAGGTTTGGAACAAGTGGAACAGAAATTTCATTTTTGGGTGAACTCTTCCATTGAGCAAAAGTATGTCTCACTTTCCTCTCAGTTGAATCCCTTTACAGTCTAGAGGAAACCACTGAGATACACTGGAGATCTCATGTGTGATTGTTCGTTCATTAACACTTTGATCACTGTTCTAATTACAGTTCTGTCTGATTTTACTGCGTAGGGTGTAGCTGTCTTGCCTGTGAGAAATGGAGTACATCAGACTTGCTGTGCTGGTGTCAGGAGAGCTTTGATCACTTATTCATTAATGAAGCGATATATAGGTCAGGGTGTGTCCATGTTCAGCATGATTCATAGAGTAATGTTTGCTCAAGGGCAAAATCAGCACCTTAAAGGCCCCCAAAATACTGTAGCTCTATCTTTCATATCTCTCTGTGGATTGTCTGGCTGGGGAAGTAATTAAATTGCCTGACAGAGGATTTTTAAAAATACATTTTTATATGATTTATTATCATTATTATAGAATTTTTAACATATAACTTTTAATAATATGTTGTAAATAATATTTCCTATTCAACATTTTTAATAATAATAATAATATATTTTTTATTCATATTAATTTATATAATTTACCACAATATAAATAATTTATTTTACATTTTAAATAATTATCTATATTACTTTGAAATACACATTTTGATGATGAATAACTATTATAAAAAAATCATTATAAAAAAAATTAAATATAATAAATTATATTTCTGTAACATTTATTTCATTACAATTTTGTTGTATTTATACTGTAATAATGATGCATTTATTTATATAATTATTAATTGATAAAACTATTTATGTATTTAATAGTAATTTATACCTACTATTATTTGAAATAATACTTTTAAGATCATGTTAATAATAATTGTAATAATAAATACTAATAATACACATTTTGAGGATGAATAATTATTAATAATCATCATAATGTGAATTATTATTGTATTAATTTGTTGAAAATGAAAAGTTTACCATTTTATTGTATACTTCTGTTATTGTCATTTATAAAATCAAGTGATTTTACACAATTCGTGGAAGTTTAATCACAAACGCAATTGTAACACCGCTCATGGCTTGTTTTTTAAGTCCACTTTTTTAAGAAATCTATACAATTGCTTCATTTTTGTCTGTTTCAGTCAGCAATATGTTCTGTTCATTTCGCAGTATCCAAAATGTACCTAATTACACAGCTCTTGGTCTGAACTTCTGTCATCTGTTTCTTCCCCAGATTGCTGTTTACTTTTGAACCAAGATGTCGCTGAAAGTCCAGACGAGCAACATTACCAACAAAAATGACCCCAAGTCTATCAACTCACGTGTGTTTATCGGCAACCTGAACACAGCGGTGGTGAAAAAGAGCGACGTAGAGACGATCTTCTCCAAATACGGCCGTGTGTTGGGCTGCTCGGTTCATAAAGGCTATGCCTTCGTTCAGTACGCTAATGAGAGACACGCTCGTGGAGCCGTCATTGGAGAAAATGGACGTGTGCTTGCCGGACAGACCCTCGGTAAGTTGGACAATAATATGAATCTGTTTGTGAACTGTATTGGTGTGTTATATATTCCATCCGACAATCATCTCTGCAAGGTTATAAAAAAGTGCACAACACTTGCTGTAGGAGCAAACTGACTTTTTTAGCACCCTGGAGAGTGTTTGGTTAGCGTGTGCTATGACTGCTGCCAAGAGCAAGCCCCATGACACTGAAGCAGTTAAGATTAATATTTATTGATGGCAGATTCCTGTGGCCATCACTGTGATGGGGTCAAAGTGCGGTCAATATAGTGCAGTGCAAGTAGATCAACATTATAAAGTGTCCAATGTGACATCAGCGCCATTCTCTGCTCTTCAGGATTCTTGACCTCAGTAAGTTTTAAGCTTGTACGGAGCTTTTTCATTTAGTTGTTGAATACTTGTACTGAAACATTTATTTATTTATTTGTTTTGTAATAAAATTAGGGCATTTACTAGAGGGATTTTTGTTAGCATGCACTGTGCTTGTGTTTGCAATTAAATTAATATAATACTAATTACTGGATACTGGATGCTGTCAACATTTCTTTCTTTTTTTTAATAGTATGTGAAAGAGTACGTATGCAATGATACACATTTCAAACAGTGGTATGATACATTGCAGAAACATCAAAAACAGTTACCTACAATTTTCAATTACCTATAATCTGTCATTATAAAACAAAAATTAAATATAATAAATTATATTTCTATAACATTTATTTCTTTACCATTTTTTTGTATTTATACTGTAATAATGATGCATTTATTTAAATAATTATTAATTGATAAAATGATTTATATATTTAATAGTAATTTATACCTACTATTATTTACTGTATACAGCTTATTGTTTTTAATCTGTCAATTACTTAGAATTCTTTACTCAGATTTGTTATTTAATATAATAATAATAATAATAATAATAATACTATAATAACTGTTGTTGTTGCTGCTATTTATGTACTTAATATAATTATGTAATATATTATATTATATTATTATTGAACAGCAGTCTGATCAAGTAGTACACGTTTCATGAATATATTTTGCACATTTCCTACCGTAAATATATCAAAACGTAATTTTTGATTAGTAATATGCATTGCAAATAATTAATTTGGACAAATTCAAAGGCGATTTTTTTTTTTTTTTTTTTTGCACCCTCAGATTCCAGATTTGCAAATATTGTCCTATCCTAACAAACCAAACAGCTTATTTATTAAACTTTCGTATGATGTATAAATTGTTTTTGTGGTCCAGGGTAACATATGAATGCCATTTTACTGGAAATAGGAAGAGTGATATTGAAGGTTGTTATTCTAAACATAGCTTTACCGATAAACAATTGCTTCCATGCCCCTAGAGTACACACTAGCTAAGTTCTGTGAAGTCTATATATATATGTGTGTGTGCCACTTATGCTGCCCTTCAAATTAATTACACACAGTCAGTGTAGGGTCGTATTATCACCGCGCTATTTCAGTTATCAAGTAGTTTTAAGCCTCGTCATAGCAGCCAGTAATGGTGCGTCCTCTGTAAGGTGACCTCTAGACACTGATTGGTTTCTCAGCTGGGATGGTATCCGGGCAACCGACCGCTGATGCCCCACCCCCCTCAGATAAATGAGGAACAGGACAGGTGTGTCAGCGGCAGGTGCTCGTGTCACGCTGAGGACGTCAGACAGTTGTTCATTTGCTCGCTTCTACCCTTTATGTCTTTGCCTCGATTTAGTTCGATCTCTGTCTCATTCGCTTCCAATCTTTGTTTCTCCATCTCTCGTTTGCCCTCCAGCCCTCTGCAGCTGCTTGATGACATACATGTTTTTTTCGGCGGTCACATTAGCTGCTGTTTCATGCTCCACGGAGCCTTTGTCTTCCACTTGACAGCCTCGGTGACCTGTCACTCTCACGGCCCCACTCGTTCCCTACTGGCCAATCAGTCCCGGAGCTGAAGGAAATCATCACGGCTGACATCTCTCCCTCAAACCCTGGCGTCTCTCACTGCCTCAAACCTCACCTCTGAGTGTTGGAAATATGAAATCGGGTGACAGAGCCATGTCTTCCAGCGCCTCGCGCCTATCCATTATTCTCTGCTTCTGTCATTGTTGTTATAAAGTGGAAGCCAGCAGACTCTGGAGGCTGAAATGTGGGGAAGAGCACAGATGGCGGTTGAGTGGGTGTCGAGGGCCCTCTGGTGGACACATCGAGCATGTGGTTATGCAAATCAGAGCACTCCCACTTAACAACAAGTGTCCATAATGTCAGTTCACCGTGATAATTAGAGTCATTAGATAGCAGCCTCAAGTGCACCCGGTAACTTACAATTATCAAAGAGCTGCAGACGTCACTTTGAAGACTTCTGCCATCTGTCATTGTTAGATGCGTATGTCTGCTCTTGTCATATAATTACACTGTGCACTTCTTTAAATCTGCATTTTTTATGTAAAAATGAAACTTTAGATTGAATGCATGTTTTCCGGTTCTGTTCACAGATATTAACATGGCAGGTGAACCCAAACCCAGCAGGCCTAAAGGACTAAAGAGAACTGCAGCAACATTATACAGGTGATTGCAGAGAGAGAGTAGAGTGTATTATTAACCAATGTAACATTTTATTTAGTTTGCAACACATTTAGATAATCTATAGGAGAAACCGGGGTTAATTGTCACATGTGAGCTTATTTTGACAAAAACTGTGTCTATTACATTTTCCAATTTTTTGTAGTAATGCTAAGACATATTGTTCTAGGTGAGTGTTCAAGGTGTGTGTGTACAATACTGTGTGTGTGCAGATGGATGGGTTAAATGCAGAGCATAAATTCTGAGTATGGGTCACTTGGCCACACCTCCCTTTATTCAGTCAAAAGACTTTTGAATAGTGTATAGTTCATTTTAAATTAAAATACACTACTATTCAAAAGGTTTGGGGTCAGTTATTCTCAGTAAGGCTAAGGATTTTTTTCTTGAGCAGCAAATCAGTTTATTAGATTAATTTTTGAAGGATCATGTGACACTAAAGACTGGAGTAATGATACTGAAAATTCAGCTTTAATATCACAGGAATAAATTATATTTTAAGTTAAAGCTGCAAGCAGCATTAAAAAGGGCCTTTGGGCTCATCTCCACCCGCTGGCTTTAGGAAAACTGCGAACGGTGGCCAAGATGCATTTAAAGTGGTAAATATAGGAGGAATATTTCAAAGTCATTTATATGTGCCAAATGTCCTGCTGCCAGCTGGTGGCGCTATGGCTGAATTTTGGCATGTAGATGTCTTATCAAATGTGAAGTTTCGTGCAGAATGAACATGGTATGTTTGAGGGTAAAGCATGACACATCTTGTTGCCGACAGGTGGAGCTGTGATTATAACGGAATATTGGCATTTAGATGTCTTTAGGCCAAGACTCCCTTCAAACAAGAATGTTAGGGCAAATTGTACATTGCATGTTTTAGTAAGTACAAAACATAATATTTCCTGTTGCCAACAGGTGGCGCTGTGATTTATACATGAATATTGGCCTTTCTTTTACTGTCTATGATATTGGCATGTAGATGTTTTCAGGACGGCCATTTTGCCACACCCATTTCTGAAAACTGTATCAGACGTAACAAAATATAAAACAAATTGCGACTTCTTCCGTGTGTGCAACATTTTATGAGTTTAAGCATGTTTAGGCCTTCAAAAATGCGATTCATTTTGGAAAAGAAGAAACAGAGAAACCACGGTGTTCAGGCCCTAAATAGAAATGTGCTTGTTTGCATTTTTTTTTTTTTTTTTTTTTTAAACATTAAAAAAAGTTTACTGACCCCTAACCTTCGCACAGTAGTGCATGTTTTAGTGGCTTGTTTTAGATTAATTTTTGCATTTCAAATAAAAGTATCACGTGTAAATAAATTGCATGTTTGCACTGTGACAACTTGCCCTGTGTAATGTATCTCCTTTTAAATAAAGGTGCAATTGCTTTTTATCCATTAAAAGCATCACAACTTCTAAGTTGAAATTGACTGGAGGTTGCTTTTGTCTCCATTTAATGTTGTAAATGTGAATATATATTTTTTTCATTTCACCTAGATTTAAAATGATGTATTTTTTTGTGTTTAATCCCTGCAGCGGTTATGATTTTGACTATGATTACTACAGAGATGACTTCTATGACAGGTAAGTCCATGATTTTGCACAAATGATTTTGTTGAAACATAGGAGATTGCATTAAAGTCACATCCAGAATGCATAAACTTAGTCCAGGTATAATAATATGCCAATATCATCATCATTCTCAAATCTGACTGGCCAAGCAGCATTTCACTGTTTGTATCACCACTTGTTTGTGTGTGCACCCTTCCAGAGCATTGTATGTGATAGTGACGGACAATTATATATATATATTTTTACCAATACACCTGTTATAAATGGACATTTTACACAATTTCTGATTATAAAATTGACATTTATATCCATTTAACTTTATATTTCGAAGATATTGTTAACATTTAATATGCATTATGCAGACTTCTTTTATGAAAGCGAGAAAGGAGGCATTTTGGTCAAATATACTGTCAAAACAGTAATATTGTGAAACATTATTTAAGGTATTTTACTGGAAATTTAAGGTAACCGTTTTCTGTTTTAATATAAATTAGTGTAATTTATTCCTGTGATATTAAAGCTGAAATGTTTTATGGTCCTTCAGAAATCATAATAATATGCTGATCTGATGCTCAATTTTGTTATTATTATTATTATTATTTTCAGCTTAATAATTTTATGGAAACCATGATGTTTTTTTCAGGATTCTTTGATAAACAGAAAGTTCAAAAAAAAAAATTTGAAATATATATTTTTGTAACATTTATAAATTACTTTACTGTCAATTTTAATCATTTATCATAGTATCGTGATAAACTACATCCAACTGCATGTGACTGCCGGATAAAACCATCAGAAAGAGACTGTTTGCTTAAATATTTGTCATATGCATTAATAGTCACACTAAATCTATTTATTAAGGAAATAAATACTCCTATAGTACAAAAAGTACAAAAGCACTTTTGGCCCATTCTGAAATAGAGCTGAACTCCTATAACCCAGCGGTCAGGTTTTATATGGAGCATTTTTTAGTGCAGTAACCCAGCAGTGACTTGTATTGAAGTCAGGCACAGTGTTCTCTCTCTAACACAGCTCTTCCTGCCGTAATATATTTTCTCACAACTTGGCAGAATTAAAGGAACTCTCATAAAAAGACTCACACTCACAGCTGTAAGCTGCAGAAAGAAAGACAGAGGAAAAAATATGCGTTTCACAAGAACTCCCTCCACAACCTGTTAAGCAAACTTTGGCTCGGCGAGCGCACGGTTGGCCAGCGTCCCTTTTCGGTAGTAGCTATGGAAACCCTGCTGCGAGACTCAGCTGGACGTACTTGTTTGCAGATGTGTGGGATATTGTGTCCATATGATAAGTTGACATGTTTATTGATATCTCTCTTGTGATCTCTGCTCCCTGACTTACAGCCATCTCAGGGCGATGCTGACTGCAGTCGATATTTTACAGCAAACATATCCAATAATTTAGATCTCTAGGACTGCGGATCAGTCTGTGAAGCCGCGTAGATGGCATGTGGCACGCCAGCTGGATGCTTTTAGGTTCCTGTCAGGGTAGCAGACATGCTTCTCTTTGAAGGCAAAAGTATCTTCTTCTCTCACTTCATTAACGCCACATCATCTTCATCCCTGACAGCAGAGCTCTAGGATTGACTTGGATTGCAAACTATTCACTTTTGGCCTGGTGTCAGCTAATTTGGCCACAATGCAAAGCTGTACGCTGTCAGTTTATGCTATGAGATGGAGTTGTTGAGCTCTTTTGAGTCGGACACATCTCCCGCTCTGTTCATGAGGAGTTGTATGATGGATGGAAAGCAGGTATGCTCTCACTGTAAGGTGACTCAAAGATTGCACTTCATAACTCATGAAATGATGGATTTATGATGGTACCTACCTCTGTACCTGTTTTAACTACCACATACATACAGTGCATCTGAGCTTGTTTGTTTGTTTTTCTTATGTTCCTGTCTTTTTATTTCTATTTTCTTTTATATGTGTGTGTATACACCGCTATCTGTCACTGGTTTCATCCTGTTGCTGTTCATTTATGCGTTCTGTTCAAATTAATATAATATAATATAATATATGAGCACACTTCTTCTGTTAACATCATATGAAACAACAAAGCAAATGAGATGACCTTACAAAAAGATGACGATTAATAAAAAAAGAAGATAATACCAGTGTTAATTTGCTGTTTATATTATTTATTAGGTATTATAGTATTTCTTAATTTTGAATGAGCTTCTATTTTCATATTTTAAGCTTTCATTTTTATTTAATTTTTTATTTCTTAAGTTTTATATTTCAGTTTTATTAACTAGTGTTCAAGATTTATAATGAAGTTTTTTTTTTCATCCAATATTTACGTTATTTCATATTTATCTTCATTACTGAAAATTATACATGTATTATAATTTTTATTTTATTATACTTATATTTTAACGTGCTGAAATAAAAAAAAAATAGTTTTTTAAAGTAATAGTTTTATATTTCGGTCATCCTGGTTGTCGTACTTTAAGAATGTCATTTTAAAAAAGTTTTATTGACAACTTATCTGAATATTGTGGAGAAATGTAGCCCTATAGTGGTCCCTGAGTATTTTTGGTGTTTACTTTGAGAAATATGATTTCTCAGAAGTTTAGCAGTAAAGTTTTTAAGTGAATTGATTTCTTTTTTTATTAATAACATATAAAATTAAAAGCCACAAACACCGCAGTTTCCTAAACATGATCTATATTCTCGTGGATAAGTCATGTGCTTGCATGAAGCAGTTAGTTTCTTCATGTGTGTCTTTCTGTCTCCAGACTGTTTGAGTACCGAGGCAGAGTTTCTCCGGTGCCCCGAGCGGTTCCAGTAAAGCGCCCCCGTGTGGCAGTGCCGGTCGTCCGCAGGGTGAAGTCCTTACCTGTCAAACTCCTGACCAGATCCACTATCCTTCCCAACAGCACTGTCAAACACAAGTGTAAGCTCCGTTTCCATTTTGTATGTTTGATGTGTTACTGACCTACACATCCTGTATGTTGAATGATGAAACATCAAAAGAGCTTTAAGATAGATCATGTCCAGAAACGTACCTTGGTTCCATTGCGTGACAGCTCAAGATCCTCCTCAGATTCAGTGCGCTGAGATGATTTATGGACTGCTTGATCTCTTGAACTGGCCTTTGGGCCATTTACAGATTAACATACCAGGTTTAGGATTTATTATGTTTGCTAAATAACAGCAGAGGAACCTTTTGTCTTGGGCAGTGCTACATTATAGTTCCACAACCAAATACCAGTGCATTTCTTTATTTCTTTATTCTACATAAACCTGATTCAATAATCTATAATATTGTGTTCTTTTCTTTTACTTGTGTGTATGTGCGAGCAGTGAAATCAACCGAGCTGCAAGCTATCAAATCAGAACTGACACAGATCAAGTCCAACATCGACGCGCTGCTGGGACGCCTCGACCAGATCACAGAGGACAAATACTGTGCCACAGGTGTGATGCTATATGTCTGTATAACTGCTACACATAAAAACATATACTTCTGGTCAAACTTTTGTGGTCCGTAGGGTTTCCTTTTTTTTTTTTTTTAAGTTAATACTTTTTTTCTGCAAGAATGCATTAAAAGGCTAAAAAAGTAAGACATTTATTATGATGGAAAAGATTTCTATTTCAAATGCATGCTATTTTTTTAAGCTTTCTTTTCATCAAAGATTCCAAAAAAAAATAAAGTTTGATAATTGAGTTTTTTGGGGATTAAAAAGAAAGGATATAATGAATTGTTATCATTGTAGGGTGGTTGTGTGCACACAACTAAAATACATATTTATGCAAACACCATGTAAAAGTGAATTTTGCATCCAAACATAAACATACATTTGTTTCAGGATTCTTTGATAAATGGAGCAAAAGTGCATTTACTTGAATAGAAATCTTTTGCAACAATATGAAAGTCTTTTTTCACTTTCATGCAAATTTTCTTTATCCTTGATGAAAAAACTGACATATAAAAGATAATGCATACCGTATATATATATATATATATATATATATATATATATATATATATATATATATATATATATATACGGTATAAACACAACACTGTATTATTCTCTTCTATGGTTGTTTGGTGACAGTTCAGGGTTGTTGGAATGCCGGTTGTACCTTCCTCGCAGTAATTATTATATTTGTAAAGCTTTCAGAGGGCTTTTTTAATAATTTGGAAACCCCAGCAAGCATTTTACTCTCCACACAAACACACTCAGCAGTGACAAAAAAAAAAAACACAGAACGCAGCATGTCTCCTGTGGTTATTTACACGTGAAAACCAGTTTCATTCTCCTCCATCGTCTGTCTATGAATTATGATGTGTTTAATGGTTTGTGGCTAATCAATGATGTCCCTCTGCCACAGCGGAGCACATTTCTGTGCATGTGTGTAAGTGTGGCTGACTGTTGAGGATGAGGGAGGAAAGTCAACTAGCACTTACTCTGGGCTTCTCATAACTTTTCATCCGGGCTGATGTGTAAATTAAAGCAAGCTCCAGGTTTTCTTTACCTTGGCAAGGTTTTTGTACACGTCTGCTCCTGAAATGTGTCCTTACAGAGGTGTCTTGGTTGTTTAGGATGTGAGAATTTGGACTGTGGACCGTGGTTCACCCATTGCTGGAGAGAACAGATAATCCCAAACGACAAACTGACATACTCGCTGTGTTTAAACGGTGGAAATAGAGACAGTTACTTCATTACAACAGCTGAAATCAATCACAGCATCTTTAAATCTCTAAGGATTTCTGTATCATGTTTGATAAGCACATTTCAAAGGCCTCTAAATTATTAACACATCAAAACTTTTCAGAAAAACCTGCGGTGCACAATCTAATACATGCATTTGCACTCTGATTGATATTTTATAACTTTTAGCATGTAAAATTTGCCTTAGAAACTTTGAATTTTCACCTATGAATTGATAGTAATTACAATTACAAAGAAAGTAACTAACTGAATTGCATGTGAAATTTTGAAATGGAAAAAATTAATTGGTATTTTCCGGTAAAACATAATTTAATAATCGTTGTTTAATTTACAAAAAAAAAAAATTTTAGTGTAAAAATTACAGTTAATAATTTAAAGTTCAGGTCACCTTCAGGTCGTGGTGTACTTTAGTTTTTTTGCTGCAAACTTTTTACTGAATTTTATAAAGTAAACGTAAGAGTAACTTTTATTTCGTTTACAGTATTTTAATATGTACATTTCTTGAACTGAAGCAACTTGTTTTCTTGAGTATCATTTAGAACTGTAGATTTAACAGGTTAATATAAATAATTATTTATGGGGAGATTTCATATGTGTGTTTGGCTTGTATGGGTGCTCTACAGATCGATTGGTGTTTGACATCAGAGTACAGCGAGAGCGATTGAAAGTTATAGTGCTGTGCTGCTTCAAACCGAACACAACTGACTGGTGTTGTAGGGGAACAACTCACTTCGGGATGGAATGCAGGCACTGAGGCACATGCCTCAACATATTGGGGAAAATCACCACTATGTAATATTTTCTTATTTATATCATATAATATAGATAAGCAATATCAAACGAATATCACACAAGCACTGTTTTAGTTTCGAACAGCACGAGTGCAGTGTGCTGTTGATTTTATATTGTTCAGTAAATAGGAACTAAATATTGTGTTAGATTTTAGAGAATGTTGTTTTTACAGAACTGTTGTGCGTCTCCAAGCAACACACAGTTTCTAAATGAATCTAAGTGAACCAATGATTCAATAGCCCATGCAAAAAGAGAGCCATATCATTCATGGATGAATCAACCATTTAAGCTAATATTTTTTTTTTTTATCAATCAATCAATCCGTGACATTTGCTGCCACCTACTGGCAGTTTAATTTCTTCTTTAATTTATATTATTACATATTAATAAATCTAAAGGAGAAAAAAAATGTCATGCTTTTTTTCATGTAAAACAATAATGGCTTTAAATCGTCTTTTGTGGGTACATTCTCAACCAAATTTGATGTAAAATGTATTAGAAGATAAATGAATCACCTCATCAGGTAATTCATTAGAATACATATTTTCAGCTTATTTCTTGGTCATAGAAATATCAACATCTGCACCAAATTGCATATTTTTTCAGAAGTGTAGCTTAATTATTGATGTTGTGTATGTAAATGTACGTATTTGTCTGTGTACAGAGTTGCAGAAGGCAGATGAAATGAAGAGCGAATTGTTCCAGGATGAGTCCGGCTCAGAGTCAGAAGAACTGCAGCACAGTGATGTGGAGGAGGGCGAGGAACACACACACGAGGATTGTGACGAAGACATGGTACGAGATGTATGGACAGAAGCTGGAGAATTGAGAAACGTAAATGATATTGTAAGGTCAGAAGACCAGAGATTATGAGAGTAGGGAATATGTTCTTAAAAACACTGTGACAAATCATCAAACGCTCAAACATAGTACCGCATGAATGTTAAAGTTTACAGTCACTAAAAATGATTTATTATCTCTTCTCTCTTCAGGAAAACAATCACATATCTGAAATGGATTCCATTCTTCAATAAAAGGCAAGAACTCAAAGCTAGGACAATGGATTCTTGGATTGCAGCGATAATTCAAACCATGAGATGTTTTACAAGTTTCCAAGCTCGAGTTTCGAGATCGAACCAAGATTGTTCTTCGTGCAGAAAACAGATTGTAAAAATGAAGTTAGTGAGTACAAACCACTAAATCTGGGTCCACAGGGTAATTCATCCAGTTCAGTTTGGTGTCTCTAAAGATCGATTAAGCATGACAGCAGGATGTAATTTGGGAGTTTCTTGAGCTGTGAGGACTTTTGAATGTTTTGTCTAGCAAAAAGATACCTTTTCAAGCCAAACATCGCACAAAAGATTTAAATGGATAGTTCATCCAAAAATGAATGTTTATCTGCTTACTCCCAGGGCATCCAAGATGTAGGTGACTTTGTTTCTTTAGTAGAACAAAACCAAGATTTTTAACTCAAACCGTTGCCGTCAGTCACTCTTATAATGTAAGTGGATGGGAATCGCAGCTAAAACATACAATAAAACAACAAAAAACTAATACAAACAAATCCAAATTAATCCCTTTGGCTCATGACGGTACATTGATGCGTAAAGACTCTAAACAATCAGTCTGTGCAAGAAACTGAACCGTATTTATATCGTTTTTTTACCTGATTCACGCAGTGTCCGAACTGTTAGAAGCCTCCTGAGTGCGTTCTCAGCAGCAAGCGCGTGAGACGTCATCTTCTTTTTCTTGCTTTATGGCAGATCACAAACTTAAAATGTGCATTATCGCCACCAATCTCTCAAATTGACCATTGACACTTTTTCTACAATCTCAATTAGGAGTGTCATTGTTCCACTTGAGAGATAGGTGGTAATAATGCACATTTTAAGTTTGCGATCTGCCATAAAGCAAGAAAAAGATGACGTCTCACGCGCTTGCTGACGCCTCTCAAGAATGCGCTCAGGAGAGTTTTTACAGTTCAGACATTTCTTGAATCAGAGGTAAAAAAAACCGATATAAATACTGCTCAGTTTCTTGCACAGGGCGATCGTTTTGTCTTTACACATTAATGTATCATCATGTGCCGCAGGTTTTAATTTGGTTTTGTTTGTGTATGTTTTTTTTTGTTTTTTTTGTATGTTTTAGCCGTGATCCCCATCCAGTTATATTATAAGAGTAATAGACTGCAACGGTTTGAGCTAAGATAATCTCAGTTTGTGTTCTACTGAAGAAACCGTTACATCTTCTTTGATGCACTGGGGGTAAGCAGATAAACATCACATTTTCATTTTTGGGTGAACTATCCCTTTAAAATATAAAGCAATCTATATACTGCCATTGAAAGACGTGGGGTTGTTGAAAGTCTTTTATGCTCACTGAATTTGATTTGATCAAAAATACAATAAAAAGTGAAATATTACCATTTAAAATAACCGTTTTTGCATTTTAAATATTTTAACATGTAATTTAATCATTTCTGTGATGCTAAGTTACATTTTCAGCATCATTACTTCAATCTTCAGTATCACACAATCCTTCAGAAATCGTATAGTTTGCTGATTAGATGCATTTTAGGATGCTTATCAATTTCAAAAACAGTTGTGCTGCTTAATATTTTTGTGGAAACCAAAGTATGTTTTTTTTCAATGCTTATTGATGAATAGAAAGTTCCAAAGAACAGCATTTATTTGAAATACAAATCTTTTGTGAAATGCAAAAGTCTTGATCAGTTTAATTTATCCCTGCTGAATAAAAGTATTAAAAATGATTGAATTCAAATCTAATTGACCCCAAACTCTTGAATGGTAGTGTTTACTGTTCAAAATAATCATCAGAAGGTTTTGTTTACATGTTTGCTCAAATATACTGGGGAGCAAATCCAGTTTAACACTTTCACACAAAACAGTTAGATGGAATAATCTCAAACTAAAAACCTCTTGAGTTCTTGTCAGATTTACAGTATTGGCACATGTACTGTATATTTTCATAAATTCACAGACAACAAAACTCCAGACAGCTTAAGAAAATAATGTTCATCCAGAAGATGAGTTTTGTACCCTGAGATACATTTTTGTAAATTCTCCAGAGGTCAGATCTCTCTTTTGTCTTTATTCAGAGAGAGAACACTACTGGGTATTTGCCAAGTTAATGTCAGAACAGTTTCGTTCTGACTGGAATAATTCTGTTAGAATTGCTTTATCAGGTCCTTCTTTGGTGGTCTGAGAGCGTTTCCCTTTGTGTGACCTAAGAGCATAAAGTTTATCAAAATAAAGGGAAGTAGCTGTGGTTATTCTTACTAATCTGTTTTCAAGGTGTAGCATCTCAACTTCTGCTGTTTCAGTAGAAACATTGCCACATGTTTGGCTACATAAAACAAAGGACAAAGTGGAATCTGATGGTGGTTTGCACCTGATCCTTCTGTGTGTTGTTTATGGATCACCAATCTGTTTGTCTGACTAATTTGTCTGACCTCAATCTTATTGCCACCAGTAACGGAACTTCCACCGTTCTCTTTATTCTACCAGCTGAAGTTGCCCTGAAAGGTCAAATCAAAGTTAGCATCACACTGAGCACAAATTAGAGATTGGTCGTGCTTGCCTCTGTGAAATTCTCTGCATTAGGAGACTTTCAGAGGTACTTTACACTGGCTTTCAGGCTGTTGTGTTTGAATCTCGTGCTAAAACACCCAGGTCCTATTTCACCCCAGGATCAAAAGAAAAATAAATCATATTTTGCATTCGGAAAATGAAGCCTGTGCTTAGGATTTTTTTGCATTATTACTTTAATGACAAGTACATTTTTCAACCCATATTTGTATTAATGACCTGTTCTATCCACAAAATATTGTAAAAAAAAAAAGGATATTTGCACTATAGATATCAGGGTTATTGTAATTTACCATTATTGTTATTGTAATAATAAATAATCTGATACTTGATATAAAATAAACCATAATATTAGAATAAATCTAACTTCAGCTAATTGCCAAAGCAACATTTCTCATTTTTGTTAAGTTTGACTTAAGCAGCAAAATAACTGAACTGAAAATGACTGAACTTAATACATATATTTAAAATTAAAATTAAAACAGAAAACATGACAATGATGCCAAATTCAAAATACTAGTAAAAACTATAATAGTTATCTCAGTGATGATATAATAGTATCTCAGTGATGAATACACACAGAGAGAGAGAGAGAGAGAGAGAGAGAGAGAGAGAGATTAATAAAGAGATATTATCAATATTATAAATATTAAAAATATATTTAAACAATACTTTTCACGTTACAATAGTGAATTGTCAACAATGATGTCTCATATACATATATATATATAGCAGTTATTGTAGTGATTTGCATCAGTGAGTGCATTAGAAGACTTGAAAGTCAAAAAACACTCATTCTGGACCATAGATGACTTCCCTGTTTAGAAAATCGAGTTCACACTGGTGATTGGTGCAATAAAATGTGAAAGATACCTTTCAAAAGAAGACCAATAAAGACCAATTAGTCCATATGGGTTGTAGTTTCTGTAAATTTACCACGATATATTGATCTCTGTTTTTTTGGATGTTTGCTGTATTAGTTGTCCTTGAATTTCAACAAAACAGACATTATACTGGGTTTTTTGCTTTAAAGGCAGTTGGGCAAGAATAAAACCACATGCGAGTATTCCAGCAAGCTCTTTTCCTTTCAGCCCCCCTCCTTTGCTCGTCTCTTGTCATAGCTGTTTTTATCCACTATCACATCTTAATGCTCGTCTTCCTTTTTTTGTATTTATTACAGCAGGGAGTTGGATAACACTGTCGACTGGAAACTTTTTTAATACACAGACTCAGCAGGAAGACACTGAAACCAACGGGTGCTGTCAAACTCCAGCATCAGATGTCATTGAGACAGACAGCTAAACAAGCTGTTTGGGGGAGGATGTCCCCTAAACCAGGAATCCATTACAAAAAGGCCACAGTTCCTGAGAACAACAACAACAACACACACGCAACAACAGAAGAGGATCAGGAGACATTCTGTATTCATGCTCCCCACAAAACACAATTAACATGCATTTTTCTACACATTTGGGCGCCTCATATGTAAATAACCGTTCCTCCTCCTTTCCTGTCTGTTTGTGCTTTTCCAGAAATGTTTTTCATTTTACTTATATGCCAGTCGGAATCAGAATGGTTGGCTATTTTTAATTACGTGCATATTTATTCTGCTTGCACTTTCGAGACTGCAAGAGATATTTACAGATGTAAATAAACTGATGACTTGTGAAATGTCTTTCTTCACGTGTTTAAATGGTCTCCTCTAGGAATGCTAATATATAGGCTAATATATTCTTTACCTTTAAAGGGTTCATATGATGCTTTTTTAAAGATCATTATTTTGTGTATTTGGTGTAAAAGAAAATGACATGCTTTAATGTTCAAAAAACATTTTTCAAATACTGTACATTATTGTAGGTCCTCTATGCCCCGCCTCTCTCAAATGCATCGTTTTCTACAAAGTCCCTCCTTCTGACAAGTGCAGTCTGCTCTGATTGGCCAGCTGACCTAGTGCATTGTGATTGGCCGAACACCGCAAGCACTCGTCTGAAATGTAACGCCCCCTTCCATAATGGCGAGCTTCATCTTTCAAAATAAATGTAAAGACAGTTAATAATGTCCTTAGTTTTACCATCAGATCCAGTTTGAAAGAGGAACAGAATCACATGACAGACACAGTGATGAAGCTCGTATGTGTTTGCAGTACACAAGTCACTGATGGTTAAGACAACTGTCTCCACTGTGTGACCCTTTCTCTCTCTCACTCACACACACACACACACACACACATACACAGCAAAACTCAGCATTTCAACATTCAATAGCAAATACTTAAAGGGGGGGTGAAATGCTATTTCATGCATACTGAGTTTTTTACACTGTTAAAGTGTTAAAGTTGGATTCCCATGCTAAACATGGACAAAGTTTCAAAAATTAAGTTGTACGTTTGAAGGAGTATTTTTGTTCCCAAAATACTCCTTCCGGTTTGTCACAAGTTTTGGAAAGTTTTTTTCGAGTATGGCTCTGTGTGACATTAGATGGAGCGGAATTTCCTTATATGGGTCCTAAGGCACTTCTGCCTGAAGAGCGCGCGCTCCCGTATAGCAGAGCACTGAGAGCACAACAGACTTCACTGATCAGAGCGAGAGACCGAATTGTCACAAAAGAAGTGTGTTTTTGGTTGCCAGGGCAAGACAACCCTGCACAGATTACCAAAAGAGAAACAGCATTAAGGGACCAGTGGATGGAGTTTATTTTTACAGAGCATCAACGGAGTTGTGCAAGTTTTTGTGTTTGTTCCCTGCATTTCGAAGATGCTTGTTTTACAAACAAGGCTCAGTTTGACGACGGATTTACGTATCGTTTATTTCTTAAGGATGATGCAATCCCAACGAAAAAGGGTCACGATCGTGTGTTGGAACCGCAGGCGGTGAGTAAAACTGCTCAAAATATCTCTGCCTCCTTGTTAGTGCGTCCCCTCCGATGCTGGAGACCCGGGTTCGAGCCCCGCTCGGAGCGAGTCGTTGCTGCTGCTGCTCTCGTTCAGTTTCAGCCTCGGGATCTGATTCTGGATCATAAATAAACGGCTGAATCTGACTGTAAGCCATGGTTTGTTTTGGATGATGGTTTTTCCCTCACGATAATGTCACAGTTTCCACATGCTCTCAACGCAAAAGCTTACTGCCGCTCGTGATTCTTTAGCTCCGCCCACACGTCACGCCTCCAGACGGTCGTGTTTTTCCGGGAAAAATCGGTACAGACTATCTTTCTCTTATGAATATAATAAAACTTAAGACTTTTTGGAGTTATGAAGGATGCAGTACTACTCTATAGGTACTCAAGATTAACAGGATATTGAGTGAAAACGAGCATTTCACCCCCCCCCCCTTTAAACTAATAACAAAACAACTGGGGTTACTGAAACAAAGCCTTCTTTCTTTGCGTGAACATTTGGGCGGCATAACGCAATATTTCCACATAGTGTTTGAGCCAAGTTGTAACACTCCAAAGAGAAAGGAAAATTTGAAATTGAATCATATGACCCCTTTAAGACAATAGATTTATTTCACCTCAGATTTGTCGCGAAGAGGATTGAGGTAGCAGTCTTACACAACCTGTAGTAAGACTGTAAAAAGAAATATTGCTATATTGCAGCTGCTCCAATAGCCACAAACAGCAATCGCTGAGGTCCAAAACATTTACAAGAACAACACAATTGCTTCATTTGAAAGAACAGCTGTCAATGCAGTTTGTAAAGTTAGTAGTAAAGCTGAACTTTTTTAAAGTAGGCCTGAATCTATTTTCTAAATGCATGTTAAAGGTCTTCTTGTGAACAATTCATCCATGCATTTGTTTCTTTTCTTCTTTATTTGACTTCTTCATGTTGATCAGAATGTCATAATTGGACCTACTGGTTTAAACTACATACTTTTTCAATCTCTACATACTTTTTTACTTCAATACATTTTTTTGTTTGTTTGTTTCGCAAAAGAAAAAGTGTGGAAGCTGGTTTACACCTCAGCCAAAAAAAAAAAAAAAAAAGTCAGAAAAGAAGATAAAAGCACTGATCTTTTTTTCTCAGAATTGATTTATCACAAATCTGACTTTTTTCTCAAAGTGTGTTTATATTTTGCAATTCTTAAAAATTATCTTGCAATTGTAAGAACAAAGTCAGAATTTTGAAATAAAGTCACAATTACCTTACAAAAACTTTTGAGGGGGTGAAATTGTAATTACGAGATGTAAACTCAAAATGAGGATATAAAATTGCAAGAAAAAAGTCACAATTACCGTTTTATTAATTTTTTTAGTTTGTGGTGGAAATGGACTTGCATAAAAGGTCATACAGGTTCGGAATGATGCAAGCATGAGCACATGATGAAATAAGTTTCAAGACAGTCTTAAAATAATAGCTGGTTATGCAACTCTGAATTAAGAGAAATTTGTTTTTTATTAAGACACGAGTTATTTAAGGATATATTCAAGTGGTTATGATTCTGGTTTTGCATTTGATTTACAGTATTTATCATTCAGGCTTTGAGACATATGCCCCTATAATTAAAGATAATGCCATAATGCAGAGAAATTTCTGAATCAGTTAAGCGAGTCAAACTCAAATATTTGGCAACAAATCAACTACATTCCCCTAAAACGTTATGGCTACAGCTATGGTGGTAAGTTCAGCTTTGTGCCTATTCGCCAGACAGCCTTTACTTTCATTTCACTCCAACACATTTCCTCCGATGCAGCAGAGACAGCCATGTCCGGGTCAGTCAAGTAACCCTGCTCATTATTCATCCCCGTGTCACCTTATAAGTGAGTGATGTAGGATGTTAACCAGAAGCCGCTGCTTTGACTCTCCTTCCCAACATATGCTGTATGGATGGAACTACTTTACCTCACAAAAATTTGAAAATAGCCAGGTACAGCAACAGATGCCAGTTAAAAAGGAACTTGCATTAGGAAGCAATTTAGCAATTTTACTGGTGCCAGGGATTTCTCCTGAACTTGAAGAGAAAAGGCCCCATCCTTCAACAGACTTGATGTGGTGCAAAATATGGATCTGTTTGCATTGTGTGCACCGATGAGGGTCACGTTTCATATTTCCTTTAAACCAAGGTGCACTGCTGCAGGATGATTGACTGACTGATACATCAAACTCTCATTCAGCAGTCAAACTTTGAGCAGTCGCATAAACAAGTGTGTTGGTTTACAGAGAGGGGCCCAAGTCGCAGAGGGGATTTGGGGTTAGAGTATCACATGTATAGGAATACACTGGAATGCTGGGTGTCGGAATAACATTCCTTGATTTATGTCAGTGGGATTTTGAGGCTCTACAGAGCTCAAACAGGCAAAGACTGGATTCATTTGACGATGTATGGTAAAGGCTATGACTCTTTTCCACATTTTTCAGGGTAATTATCAGTTCTGGGCAATTTCATTTGAAATCTAAAACGCCCCTAATACCCTTTAATATTACTGTAATTTGTTAATGTTTTAAAATAACTGTTTTTAAAGTAGAATGACTGAAGACTGAGAAAATGTAGCTTCTGCTGGTGGAATATGTAAAAAAAAAAAAAAATTCATGAGAAAATGTAAAAATAAAAATGCATTAATATATATATATATATATATATATATATATATATATATAGATTAAAAATATGAAAATTTGCAACAATTACTTTTAAAGTGCATTTTCCAACTTTTTCTGATTTTTAAAAAAGATTTTTTGACAGCAATGTTAAAAAAAAGAAAAGGGGCTTGAAATTACTTTTTTTTTTTTTTCAAATAGCGGTTTATGAAGCACAAAGATAATTCACAACAATTCCACTTGTTTTGGATGACAAAGTGATTTGAAAGCCTTTAAATTACTTTTTCCCAAATATTTGTATAATATGGAGCAAATAATTATCACTACATTTGCAACAATTCCATTTCATTTCATTTTTAATCCACACTTTATGAGACAAGATCATTTTTCTCGATTAAAAAAAAAAATCTAGAAAATGAGCAAACCAATTAGTTTCAAGAATGGGAAAAGTATAAACTGGATCCAGCATTTTTCTTAAAAAAAGATATTCAATCAACATTCTTTTCTTTTTTTTTCTAAGCACAGAAAAACATAAGAAGTGGAAATATTAGCGTCTGTTCACAATCATTCATAATCATACAGTACATTTCAGACCAATTAACACTCATTTCTCGATCACATTAAAACTCTAAATGTAAAGCAATGTCTTTCCAGAGACATACACTGCATGTGTTTGCCCAGCTGGTATGCAATTTATTTCAGTTGTTTTTCTAAAGGTAATACACAGCAACAACAAATTTCACCACCGGTTCATTGATAAAACCATCCAGGCTCTGCGCTCTCTCTGCTCCACAGCCAGACCGAACAAATCTGCACTCGCTTCATGTGCATAGGTGATTTCAGAGCTCTGAGGAGCTGAAATTAAATGATGCATTTGAGATGACCGAGAACTCAAGTTCTAAATTCAGACTCCTTGAACAGATGAGTGGATTTGTTGAGTTTGGTGTGTGATGGGTGAGGGACAGGCGTTAGTTGGCTTTGGCACGCAGCTGCGCTCTCTTGCCCGTCACGGCCTGGAATCCGGTCTTGATGCTGGCGACGGAACAGCGGGAGTGACACGTCTCACACTGCAGGAAATACAGACGCGTGTCCTTCTGCAAGATTGTGTCAGGAGACCGACACGTGTGGCACGTCACATACTCCTCTGCCAGACAAAAACACATCGCTCAGGATAGGTTTTTTTGCCAACTACACAATATAAGTAAATATACTTGGGATGCATTAATATACTTGGGGATAAATATTGAAATACTGAATACTAGAATTATGCTATTGGTGAAATATAGTAATTTTAGATTATACATGTGCATGATGGCATGCATGTAATAAAATATAATACTACAAACAAAATGTTACTATAAAAAAAAAAGTTTACTATAAAATACATTTATTTTTATTTAATACTCCCTTTTATTTAAAAATATAGTAGTATTATAATTTGTTTATTATTTTATAAATATAAGGTGCAAAAATATTTTTATCACTATTATTATTATTATTTTTTATAGTTGCATTTAATAGGTCACACTGTGTGGAGTCGTCCTCTTGAGATCCAGTCTGACAACTTACATGCACCTCTAATTATAATTCTATATACATACGGCAGCATGAAAATTATTCATATTATTTTATAATTTAGTTTACATTTGTATAAACTTATTGTATTAACATAAACAGCATCAATACAGTTTAAGAACTTTTATATATAATTCACCAGTCAAATACTCACTGATGTATCTTCTTAAGACATTCTCGATCTGTTTCTGCTGGAATCTGCCTTTGATGACGAGCTGATTGTTTCCATCTATGGACCCGCTGAAAAGTCAAACAGTGGTAAGTGCATCTCTAAATATATATATATATATATATATATATAAATGTCATTATTTTAATTTTAGAGAAACACCACCAATTCATTTCTATATTCTTTCCGAATTGCAAAGTTCCTGCATCCAGCTACAGAAAGAATTTTTCTCATATATAAGACTGATCTCTTTCAAAACCAAAATCATTTGTAAATATCCAGGAGGCAAAATCAATCGGTTTCCTTTCAAGTGTCTTCTGAGATGCATGTGGTTGAACACAATGAGGTGCTGAAAAGAGTGTCAAGCACTGAAATCAGTCTGCTTATCTTTTAATAACAGGGTCAGTCGCTCCCTCTGGAGCAGCTATGCCTTTCTCAACTGATTCAGGTTTCTCTCTGACATTATGTGAAATGCCTCCAGCAAAACGTGGAAATGTTCTGGTGGAGTGTTTCAGTCGCACAGAGACGCTAGAAAAATAAACCCAGAGCTTGCCAGACACAGAGACGATTTTAAAACAAGGTTAATGATCATCCGATGAAGAAAAACAACCATTGAGTGGTGCTGCCCATAAAACACATTAATAGTGCACTTACAGATTACTACACGCTCTTTCCACAAACCAGGCACAAAAAAAGGCCTCGTATAAAAGGTATTTCATCTCCAGAAAATAGTTAAGAGGTGCTTAACCTTTATCTATAAAATGTTAATTAATTGAATTTCAAAACAAACTTTTGTCATTCCAAAACATTTTTGCAATAACTATTTAAAAATATTTAATGCAATAAATTAAACATCACTTCATCGGATCATTTTTTTGAGATGGAGGTCAAAGAGCCAAAAAAAGAAAGAGAATTTCAGGTGTTGAAATAAGAGCTACTTGTCATGCAGTTCTTATTGTATGCTAGATAACAAGCATATCTAACAGTTCTCATAAAAATATCAAATAAACTTACCTTGTGCCCAACTCGGCCAGCAAAAAAGCCAAGAGATGTTTTGGTTGTCGATGCAAACTGGGAAAAACAAAATCAAGGAAGGAAGGAAGGGAAGGTAAAGAACCCTACAAAATAAAGGTTGTGTGTGAAAATATCCAATTGAATTATTTGTTGCCAGATAACAAAATGCCCAACAGTTTAGATTTATTTTACGAGTGAACATTCAGAAATGGAAGAACTTTTACAGTTCTTTAGAGCAAAGTCAACTCAAGAAAATGAAGAGGTTTATTACGGCTCTATAAAAACAGACTTACAGTTTGCAGATGTCTGTGAAGTTTACGAAGGAGGTCTTCTTTGTGCCGACCCTGACAACCTGAGGAGGCTTCATCACAAACTTTCTCTTCTCTCCTGCGACCATGTCTGGATTTTTTTCCCGCATGATGTTAAAGACTCTATTCAAAAGCTAAAACAAGGTGACATTATCAATAATAATAAGAGCATATGCAAGCAGCCATTATCAAAGGAACACAGTGGTACAAACTAAAATCAAGACACTACAATGATTATATAGTTAAACATTTTGGGGATCAAACTATGGATGTACCACCATATCAGTATCGGCAAAACAAGTTTTTTTTTTCTTACCGTTTTCTACCTGAATTTGCCCAATATATTAAAGACAAAAAATATGCACGCAAACTGTTTTTTTGCCATGATGGTTATTAATTGCGATTTGCTCACTTCGAAAAAAGGAAAATACCATTAAGTGCAAGATGTGCAGGGCAAGTCCGTCATATAGTCTACATAAAACTATGAGAACATTACTGCAAAATAACTTACATTTACAATATGGTTTAAAAAAAATGTTAACCATTTTTTTTTTTTTTTTTTTTTTAAACCTTACCCTGGTTCAAACTAGGCTGTTGTCCTGTATTTGTTTGATTTATGTTTAAGTGTTTGGGACATGGATTTTAATGGCCAGAATTTTTCAATCAGGCTCTCAAAAATGATATAAAAATTTGGATTTAGATCTATAGGCCAACTTATCGGTTATCGGCTAAAATTATCGGTACATCCCTGCCACTGTCATGTACATTAAAAAAACAGAAGAATGCATATATATATATATATATATATATATATGTGTGTGTGTGTGTGTGTGTGTGTATACACACACACACACACACACACACACGTACAAGCTATTGTTTAAAATGAAGACATCATGTATACGTACTGAGAGACATTCTGATTGTCAAATGTTACCGGAACATATCCACAGTTTATGTGATGAACCACACCTGTGCAAACCTGACGAGAACTAACTTCATACATCTAATAAATATCATCTTGACACCAGCTGTAATAATTCTAAACATGTTTCAGAAAAGAGAAAGAACAGCAGAGAAAAGCTGTTCAGCCAACAAAAGCACCAGATGGCAGCAGTTTCTGGCCTTTATCAAGATATCACCTGAAACAAGTGCATATGTTCTGCACCGCAGGTTTAGTAATAAATGTTCCCATTTACCTCATCATATGTGTAATCTCTCTCCGATCCTGCCCAGGCAGGGCCAGTCTGTGAGCTGAATGTTATGTCTTCGATGTTTTTACTGTCTTCATCTTCGACACCTTACACACAAACAGCACATAATTAGACTATGAACATTACATTATAGTTATTTAGAGAAGAATTCCCTACTACGGCACTTACTATCATCTTTGCTTTGACTGTCTGTGTCCTCTTGAAAATCTTTGACTTTTCTTGTTTTCTTCTTCCTCGTGGGCAGCATTAAGTCATCCTCCTCTTGTGTCTCTGATGGCTCCGCTTCGATCTTTAGCTCCTTTGGAATTTTGTAATTTATTTAATACAATTGCTGTCAGTGCTGTACAGACCAAACGCTTTCATTGGCAAAACATATTTCATATTTACATTCCAGAGTTAAGCACTAAACACGTGCAAACAATCGACTGACCTTCATTCCTTCTTCAAGCTCGGCATCAAAAATCTTCTCTTTTTTTGACTTCTTTTTCTTTTTCTTCTGGTTAAAGAAGTTTAAGTCATCCAGATCATCTGATGTTTCTAGAACATCACCAAAAATAAAATAAATAAATAAATAAATAAATACAACAACCCACACTTTTTGGATTATATTTTACATTTCAATAAACATTCAGTCTGTAAAGATGAGCTGGTTAATATATTGTATTTTACAATAAATATATTCTATATTGTTTCATTATTGATGTAGAAATTTCACACACACACACACACACACATATATATACATAAGGGCTGGGCAAGTTAACGTGTTATTATGGTGCATTATTTGGTTAACGCTGACCATTATTTTATCGCACATTAACGCAGTTTAATTTTTTTATGAAAGTCCGTTGCTCACTGGCTATATTGTACAGTATATTGGTTCACAGATCTATCTCTTTTGCCTCTCAGAAGTATTCATGCAGCACGTATCAGAAGATCTGCACTCCGGCGCGGTTAGCACTCAAACTCACTGATCTATATATAACTAAACTGCGCTCTTGCCCACCTCTTCCAACCTAGCCAGGGACTGCTAAACAGAACGAGGTAACTAGTCTAACGAACAAGGCTTTGGGGGTCAAACGCACTCCAGCATGGTTAAGTTTGCCTAGAGTGAGCACACCCGAATTATTCTTCTGCATCATGCACACGAGTCTCTACCCGCCCATCCCGCACCGCACTCTGCTGTGATGGGTCCCGCGATCGTGCAAGTCTCTAATAGGAAGGTGCCTGTTATAATGTTATGATCGAGGCTCTGGACTATGAGCATAACTTGTTTTTCTATAAACTATAAAATATTTTCTATAAAAACATCAATGTCCTGGCAGTGACAAATGTCTTGTTTTAGATTTCATTTAATTACATTAATGTTATAAGTTGAGATTTAGGCTACTAGAAATAGGCTACTGCTACTATGTAAAAGGAACACTGCTGTAAAAAACACATTTTTTAAGTGTTTGCAAACCAAATGTTATTACACTGTTTTTCTTCATATAGCAGTAGGCCTACTTTTAAATGAAAAAAAGTGCACAATACACTACTTTTGAATACATTATTAGCTTTGTGCATAATGCAATTAATCACAGACAATAATGTGATTAATCGTGATTAAAAGATGCAACCGTTGCCCAGCACTAATATATATAATGCATTCAAAAGTAGTGTACAGTATTGTGCACTTTTACATTTTTTATTTGAATTAACATTTAAACAAAGGCTATCCAAGAAATACAATGAAATAAATCCAAACTGCAATTTTTAACATGCATATAACAACTTGGATGTGCCCAACATGTAGGAATTAATTAAACGCATGCATGCACTGCTCCGCTCGTTAGGCACCAGTGGACACGGACCAGGAGAAATCATATATTCTGTGATTTAGAAAATGCACGTGTGCTCTCATCACGATTTTATTATGATTTCGAGTTATTGCACTGCCCTAGCTTTAAATGCATTTTTTTTAAACTTTGCAATTACATTACTTAAGTCAGAATATCAGTTTTTCTGCAGAAATTAGTTTGAATTGTTTCAAAAACACAGGTTTTGAGAATTGTTGTTATTTTACATGCAAAGATTGCAGTTTAATTACTGTGCATTGTTATACTGATTAAAAAATTTATTAAATTAAGCAGCTGTTCAAGATCAAATATGCATTGAGTTTATATATATATATTTATTGGACATTTGCCAGTATTCGGTAATGCAATATATCACGGGAATTAATATGCACAATATTGTTATCGTGGGCACTTAATTAACTAAATAATGTGAATAATTGTATTTAGAGTTGTAATCCGAATTTGGAATGCATTTTAGGTATACTATTCCCATCAAGTGGTCAAAATGCACAACACCGCTGTTTGTAGCTTGAAAGCCACATTCATATAGACAAAAAAGGCGATTCATCTAGATAATGAACGCGATAATGCTTAGCTTGTCAGTGATCTACGGCTCTTTCTATTAAATGCCGATCCATTTGAAAGCAGGTGATGTCGATTTAGCAGTAACATGGGAACCAGATTTACTGACTAGATGCGCATGTTCATATCGCTAGATATATCGCCCAGCCCTAATTACAACATGCCCTAGAGATTTTATTCTTTATTGTGCATTCAGACTTTACATTAGGGCTTCATTAGTTAAAGGTACAATTTGTAAAATTTTTGCAGTAAAACATCCAAAAACCACTAGGCTAGTGTTATATATTTTGTCCAGCTGTTTACTAACAATATCTCTAATATTTTCAACTACTTGTAAATCATGAGAAAATTCCCATTCTAAACAGGGCAGTGCAGTCGCCTGTCGATGACGTTAGTTACCCTTTGTTACCGCCTTTACTGAAGTAGAAACCACATGAAAACAGTGTTGTGGACAAATCTGGAAGTAGCTTCGCGACAAACTTCAATTAGAAAGAAATGCCAATCTCGCTTGTGTTTTACTCGACAGGTGAGTTGTTTTGATTCATATCTTAACAGAGCACGTATGCTATTATAACGATCAACAAGATTAGTATTATGGGGCATACACTCCAATCGCAGGGCATCGCGTCTCTAGACCCGGCCGAGGACGCGTCTGATCCATAGTCTGATCGCGTCTCTGCATTGGCTTTGTATGTAATCTACTCGTGCAAATCATTGAACTTGCGTTAAAACCATGATTTATCTTTCCATCTTATTGATGGCTGTCAGCGATTGGGTAGAAGACAACAAATCCCATCATTCCACGCTCCTTCTTAGCATCATCAAAACACACGATTGTTATTGTTTTGGTAATGCGCCCTCTCGTGGCAGGTCCTACAACCTGTACCTTTAACATTAGTTAACTCATTAGTTAAAGGTCCCATGACATGGATTATTTCCCTTTTTTTTTTTTAAATGCTTTTTTAATGTTTCCTTAGGTTTACTTATATCGTTAGTATAATTTTTACATTTAACATTTAGAAATGAAAAGCATTTTTATACCCTGATATTAGCCCTCTGGCTTGATTGCTCTGTTTGAAGGGGCGTGTCTGCTATGAGACTCCGAGTAAACGACAACTGTTGTGATTGGCTGACATCTTTGTATACGAAATGCGTATTACATTTGGAATACCAGCTGTCGAGATTAATGAATCGTGGAAGTGTTGATTATATAATTATTTTTTCAATCTTTTCCCATCACATGAAAGGCTGCAGTGATGAGCATTGAGTAAATAGAGTGTTTATCGCGTGAATGCAGTGATCTCGTCATTATTGCAACACGTTTTCTCTCACAAAATGCTTTCACCACAACTAACAGCAAACACATGAATACACCACATGAATACAGTAAGAGCTTTGTTGTGCAGCATAAAGGAGTCATTCATTGTAACGGCAGTTTAGGCAAGAGTGCAGATATACTCGCGATGTGTGACAGCTCCGAAAAAATAAAGGGAGCGTTCTTTGATCACTCGCTGTAGTTAAATCACAATTTGAATAACAGATTTGTTTCATGCTACTAAGAGAAACAACGTGAAGTTGATCGTTTAGTCAATGGCTTTATTCACTGATGCACAAACAGTATTAAACGATTTAGAAAGTAAGTCTGTGTGAACTTGAATAATTAGCAACACATCAGAAATCACTGATCACAGATCAGGCATTGATGAACATTGTTACTAACTGTTTGTGGCGGTGTTGTCAAATCATTATCATAAAAGTCTGTTTGTAACGCCTGTGCTGACATTGCGACTTATATGTAAATATTTGGGAGGGCAAAGCAGAGAAAGGGGAGGTAACATTTCTCCTTATAACGTCATAAGGAGGAAATTCAAGATCAACCCGGTTGAGCTTCCATTTTCTCAAAGGCAGTGAAAGATAGCAAAATTTCTAGAAACTTGGGGACCATATACAGCCTAGTGGAACTCATAGTCTAACTAGTAAAATGTTTACACTTTATGTGAAAACTAAATAAAAAGAGACTTACTCATGTTTATGATCTCTGCTGAATAAAGTGCTTCATTCTTTTTTCTGAGGAAATCCATTTCTCAAATCCTCAACCACATCACATCTTTTTGGGGTGAATTATGTCTTAGTCCTGTCATCGCGAAGCAAACAGTAAAATAAAATAAAAACTTGAACACTCGCTGCTTTTTCTTCTGTGTGGGCGTATTCAAGCCGCGCTTCAGTTTGAATCTGAATAGCGCGTTCAGCACGGGGGCGTGGTCACATTAAATATAATGAAGGGAGATATGAAAAACAGACATTGCGTTGTTTTCATATGGATTACTTTATCTCAGAACATTTGTTTTCGGCAGCACTTGTTTAGTTTAAAAGTAGACATTCCAGGCTTTCTATAGATATCTCTCTCATGTCTCTTCGTTGAGTATTCACGAAGTTACAGTTCATTTTAATGAAATGTTTGTACATGACGATCAGCGGAGACAAAGACTGTAGACAGCGCACCTTGTTTGTTATCTTTATTTTATAAGTGCACAAAGGTTTTTTGTTATTATGTATGTATCCAAAAAAAACTAGACCCTTTACAGATTCGATTGATGTATTGCTCTTATCTGTACGATTAAAACTGAGAGTGTAATTTAAGTTCTTTTCGGGGTTATCAGGAGAAAATGACTCAAAACGCATATATGCGTTAATCGAATCGAAAGGGTTAATGTTAAAAAACCTCAGAAAGTGAAAATTTCAGGTCATGGGACCTTTAACATAAACTGCCAATGAAAAAATTCTACTGAACATTCATTAATCTTAGGTATTCCTATATTTAATAAAACGTTAAAAAAATGAAAGTTGCAACTGTGTTCTTTAATGAGCTAACATGAACTAAGAGTTGAACAATTTTTAACAAAATAACCTCTTTAGCAAATGTAGCTATTACTCATTGTGAATGTTAATGGTTAACTAATGAGGTCTTACTGTAAAGTGATACCTATTGGTCTTTATTGTTTTTTTGCACTTTAATCTGTGTAAAACTTTTAACTTTATATATTTTTCTGTATTGCTTTATTGTATTTAAATGTTCAGTTAGTTTTGTTATAAAAAGTTATTTAACCTGTTATACTATATTATGACCACTTTTTTTAAACTGGCTGGTAGGAAAAACTGGGCGAAAATTGGGCATTCTTTAGCCCGGCAGGTGGGAAAAGGACATAATAATATGGCTTTGTGTTCTCTACTCAGTATTGCAACATATATTTAATTAGACCATCTAAAAGCAACAACACTAATGTAGAATAAAATTGTTATGTGCTTTACCTTTCTTCCTCCCCTCATCTTCATCAAGATCTAACTCTTTCTCCTCCGCCACGTCAGCCTCTGTCTCTTTCAAATCTAGCTGTGGACCTTCATCTCCCTCTCCACCATCTTCCTCCAGCATGAAAGGCTTCTTCTTTTTCTTCTTCTTCTTACTCATAGTGGGATCAAATATCATCTGGAAGAACCACAGCATAAGTTTCATGATGAAATGACATTAAACACAGGCCTGTCAACAGACATCACAAAGGTAAAAATGAAGCATGCATGCAATCATCTACTAATGAGACTAGTCACAACTAATCCAACTAATTTTCCTTAAGACTTCTAAGATAAAGTCAACCATGATTCCTTTCAAAAACAAAAAATGCTGGAGCTTATGGTTCTTATTTTGGATTAAACAACACGAATAGATCAATTATCTGGAATAGATTAACTCAAGATTTCATTTACAGCATCTCTTAAAGCAATCATAAAACAATTTAAATATCATCATAAAAGAATTAAGAGGCAGAAGCTTCTTTGGACAGTATGACATGATAATTCTACAGTACTTTGACATATATCATGGTGCTAAAATGTACGTACCATGGTATTTATTTACTTGATAACACAAGAATATCAAGGCACGTTATATGTTTGTTTGTGTGTGTGTGTGTGTGTGTCATATTAGTAAGACAGTAACGTTAAATGTCCCAAAATACAGTTTTAAAAAACGAATGCTGTTTGCTATCTAACTAACTGACAAATGACAAAAAGATCTAGAAAAGACAAACTGTGCACATGTGTTTCCTCAGCCTTTCACTGTTAGGCCCAACTGTCCTTCTCTTTTGACTGTCTAAATAAACAGATAAAGACAGATAATCACACTAAACAGCGATTGTTTACTAACCTCGTCTCCTGACATGATATCGACTTCTTGTAAAAACGCAGGAAGAAAAAATAAACGTTATTACACACTGTTTCTAACGAAGACCCTTCCTCGATATGCGCGATGCTTGGCCAGGCGGAGCTCGGCACGCATGCGCGATAGCTTGGGCTGGGCGCATTGCATGATGGTTGTTGTAGTTTTAGTCTGCAACTCTACGTAGGGGAGACAAGAGTCAATTTTTGTTTCAACATTTGTTACTCAATGTGTCTCAAACTTTAATATTGTCACATTTAACTAATACAACTTTGGCACAAAAATGTGTGATTTTGCATCTCAGCAAGTATGATGGAACTCTCCGGTCCCTCCATATGTTTGTTCAGATTATTGGAGCTCATGGACCAAAACCATTTGTGCTGACAGAACCTTGAGATGTACAACAAACAGATGTACTGGAAGAAATATTCTTTTGTGAGACAATAAATCTTTGGAAATAATGCTCAAATTGGTTTCTAAACTGCATGGCTTGAGGAGGAGGTTAAAACATCATGACTCTAGAGGGCTTTACTTACTTTCACATTCTTTAAATCTATATTCACAAACCATTCCTCAAGAGATAAACCAAACCTGGTGCTTTTTTAGTTATTGTTCATAATATCTTGGAAATCATTTTATTCCTGTAATCTGCTTAAAATTGCAGTGGGATGTCTGGCTCCCAGACAGCTAAAACCCTTTCCTGCTTCCTCCTTTCTGGTCTGCTTTTTCAGAACAATATTATTTGCCGTATGGGCTGGAGAGTTAAATGGTCAGTTTGACTTATCGTCTCTCCAAAATTAGTTAGCAACAAAAACCACCACAGTACTTTTCTAATCACCTGTTTGAACTGAAATGTTTCCTGATCTATGAGGTCATCATGTGCAGTGAGAGGCTTTTTAATGTGATATAATGATATAATATGTCATATAATGGGTTGTTTAATGCATGGATTCAGCTGTACAGTTTTAAGACTTTAAGGTTTGTTTCTCCAGAGTGTCAAGAGTCACAGCTGGTCATGGTCTCCTCTATGTAATGTATCACAGAGAGTATGCATGCTGCAGGAGTGTTTTCAGGGTATGTATCATTTACCTAAGGGGTGGAACACTGCTAATCTATGCATTCTCCATACTATATTTGCTCAGTGTAGCTCGATTTTCAGTAAAAGAGCTGTTGCACTCTTACCACAAGCCATGAAGTGAAGTGAAGTGAAAGAAAATGTATTCATGTGTAAATCTGCTTATAGGAAATATGTAGTTTATGCTTTCTAAGCATGAGATGGAAGAGAAATCTGGACAAGAAAATGTGCAGAAGGTAAAAAATGTTTTATTCCTTCTCTTTGACTCTCTCTCTCTCTTTCTCTCTCTCTCTCTCACTCTCTCACTCTCTCTCACTCTTAATTTGATTTATTTTCATAGCTTATCATGAAAGTTACATGGGGACCTCACTTGAACGTGTATTATACACTCAGCTAATCGCTTCACAAGTTGGCATTATTGCTTTTGAGGGTTGTAAAATTACAAATGCATTTTTAATGTAATACATCTTTGTTATAGTTCTCGTAGAGACTGAGCCTTGCTTTTAGACTAGAAAAAGAACATATACACATTACTAATCAAAACACTAAAACTATTCCAAGACGTCTTATTTTCATAGGCCCGTTGCAGGTTTATATGTATAGCATTAGCCCTGGTGAAGCTGAAAATATACACAGTGTCATGGGCTTCGGAGAATAGCGAGAAGTCTGCAAAACCTTAAATCAGGTAGACAGATTTGACAGATAGTGAACAGTGCTGCTATTTAGAGTCTGTGGGCACTTATTCACATCGTGAATCCATTGATCTCAGAGACATAGTGTTCTGTGATTTCTGAAACTGAATCGCAATAAGGCTTTGAAACTAAATGTAAGATGTTGAAATCAAAGGTTTCTCTTCCCAAACGACATAATAGCTTCAACTATGTTGAAAATGGAAACACATGTAGAATCACTTATCACAAAATATACTGTCTTTTCTATGATGTGGACATTTCTGTTTCATATACTTCACATCATTTTCAGAAATGTATATAGTTTAATCTTACGTTAAAAACCTTTTTACAAAATCTCATATTTCAAAATCAATTTCCAAGTGTATCAAACAATGAATCGCAAACTTTAACATTTTAATGAATTAAAATTTGATTGTCTTAATAGATGAAATAAGCAACATAATAAACAATGTTTTATTTTGTATTTTGTCAGTGTGTTTTTAGTTTTGTAAATCACATATTCTGACTGAAATATGAGATTTTGTAAAAAATACATTTTATTTCACAGAAGAGTAAAACTGAAATACATTTTTTATATTAGAATATTATACTTATATAAGATTTGATTTAAATATTATAAAGCACATTTTCTGAATATAGAGATATACACATTTTTAAGAAATGATTAAAATTAACTAAAAATTTTAGCGTCTATTGATCTAAAGGTCTTTAAAAAATGATCCTTGAAAAGCCACAATACTGTAAGTCTTTTTATTGTGATAACATATTTCATGTGTTCAAAATGAATCCTGTATAAAGAAAAGAGCTCATAATGGTGAAATGATTCAGCTAACCTTTAAATATTCCTTCAAATTATAAATGTAAATTCTGATCTCTAGTTGTAAACTCAGAACAGTTACATATATGATAATCTAAGATTAAATATGCAGCCAAAATCAACAATAATAAAGTACAAAAAAAGAATCATTTTTAGCGTTACAGAGAACAAAATATCAGACATGCAAATGCTGCAAATTCATTAAAATATGCAGGATCCTGCACTGAAAATTTGTTCATATTAAATCACTGCATGTTTAACTGACTTGTAAGTAACAGACTTCATTTAACGTGCTCCAAACTATTGTTCTTGGGAGGAAGAGAATGATAAATTTATAATTTATTACCATAGCAACTTAGCACTGAGCTTAAAAAATATGAGACCTTCGTAACTCACAGAAAATCAGTTCAAAGCCCGATCTCTCTTAAAATAATTTCATTAAATTAAAAAAGCTAAATCACTGGCTACCCAGTGATCACCATGTTTCATTGTATAGAAAAGAGTGTTTGACATTTGTTTAATAATATCAAAATATTTAAAAAAAAATATTAATTTACTTGAGCAGCAATAACCATATTTTTTATAAACCATTAGCAAAAAGTTTTTCTTGTTTTTAGCATTAATAGGCTAATACTTAGTATTTTGGTATCACTGAGATACTATTATAATTTTTATTAATAATCAGAATACTCTTATTTATATTTAATATTTGGGTTAATTTTGTTGTGTGTTTTGTCATGTTTCTTATTATTTATATCTATATAGTTTTAATTCTTTTTTATTTCTGTTTTAGCTAGTTTTTATTAGTACATCTAGATAAAATAAATTAAAATGAGAAGTGTTGCCTTGAATTAAAATAAATGTAAAAAAAAATATATATATATATATATATATATATATATATATATATATATATATATATATATATATATATATATATATTAGCGTAAAAAAAAGATGTAAAAAACGATTTTCCGCTCAAGAATTTCTTACAACTTAGAGGATCCAAACCATGATCATGCTAATTTAAGTCATCTGTACAAGATGGTGAAAACATTTAGCTTTCATGTTTTTTCTCCTATTAGAATCATTGTTGAGTTTGGGTTCAGCTTTTGTGGTAATGCATTTGGTGGATTTTCACCATTGTATGAATTCTCATGGGGGAGCATTAAAGGTGGAGCAGCCCAGAAGACAAAGCGGGTGTTAATAACAGAAAATAAGTGACTCAGTAACACATGCTTTCTTAACTTGTCCAGACCCTGTCAAGCCAGTCTTTACAGCATGTCTTCATTCTGGACGATTCAAAGGTTTCCCAAATCCCTTGAGAGCAATGTTCGGCACTCACTCAGTTGGCCTTTCCACTTCCATGGCTTTCATTTAACAATCATTACCCAAGTCTCTGGCAGCAGCCAGATGAGCAAACGATGGATGTAATTACCTAATTTACTTGAATACTCTGGCGTTGAATATGTGAATGTAATGTTACCACATTGAGCCAGCCAGAATAGAAGAAAAAATCAAGTCTGACATGATTGTTCGTTTGAAGCATTTTTATAGATTTGATTTGTCACTTTAAAGTCAACAAAAAATAACATATGCAGCCTTACTTCAGTTATGTGACATTGTTCAGGAAGATGGGATACAATAAAATGTTCACTCACAGAAAAAGAGATACAAAGCTGCTAAATTGTACATCTTTGTACCCTATTTAACCTTAAATGTTCCATATTAGCACATCAAAGGCATACAGTATTAGCAGTGCTTGGGAAAGTTACTTTTAAAAGTAATGCATTACAATATTGCGTTACTCGTAGTTACTTTTTATAGAAAGTAATGCATCATGTTAATTTTGCATTAATTTTTCTGATCTGGGCTGGGATTACTTCTTTGTTTTTTTTATATAAAATGTACTATTTTTGGCAAAAGGTAAAAGCTTTTGACAGCAAAATTGAAGTGAATACAGTAAGCCTCAGGCTGAAGGAAATGTACATTCACGTTTGTGCCTTTCCGCTGTGCAGCCATAACACAAATATTATGTTTATCTAAATCATTTTTGCTTATTATTGGATCATTGAATGTCAGCAACAAAGAAGTTGGAAAAAAAGATAGGATTAAATACAATTCTGGTTTGCTTCATATTCGTAATTTGCATTTCACTGTTTTTATTCATTTAGAAGCATACTGAATGTGTATTTCTCTAAATTTGATGAGCAAAATGTATGTCCATATTTAATCAAAGTGCCTTTGCACATACTCCTGATTTCTCTCAGCATTGGAAAGATCAGTGAATAAATGGCTGTGAATGGAAAGATCAGTGAATAAACTGGTGTTACGTGTTTGAAAATGTAACTGATATTTTCTTGTAAATTAAAAAGTAATGTAAAAAGTAAAATGATCTGACAATAACTTGAGTTACTTGTGATGCATTACCGCCCCAATAACAGTTTTTATACCTTTTTTTCTGTGAGTGCAAGGCTTAGAAAATCTTGTAAAAGTAATTTATTGAGACGCATAAAGCAGTATTGTATCTGTGGGTTGGCTTTTCTATTGCAGGCTAAAGCACACGGACTCAGCTCATTTCTGTGTTTATCGCACACCATCAGTTCACACTGAATCTATTTGTAACATCTGGGCCTTTTCTTTGGAAAACAATGTTTACCAGTATGTGATTTTGTTACGAGCATTTGCTTCAAAGGTCAGAAGCCAGAAGTCATTTAAAATGTAACTAACGAGAAAACAGGTTTCCTAATGGCCAAATGTGATTTTAAATTCACTGGGGCTCAGAAAAGAAATTATAGCGTCATCTGCTGGTCAAAATGTTCCTTTTCATTTTAAACGCCTTTTTTAGTCTCTTGATAATGTGCAATTGTACTGAAACTGTTGTTGAAGGTCTAATGAAATGCCTTAAGTATAAAATTTTAATAATTCAGATAAAAAAAGCATGCATGCAACAGATCCATATCGAATAAACTTCTAAATGCATGTCTTGTAACAATCAAAAACAGGCTATCGTATGTGTGTGTGTGTGTGTGTGTGTGTGTGTGTGTTCAAAGATCTCAGGGTTTTCTCTCACAAACAAACACAGTGTCCCTAGAAAGTGTTTGCACACTTTATATCTGAATGTCATCGCATTAGGTAACAAAATATCAAAGCAAGTGGCATCTGTGCTTTTCTGAACCTTTTTGTGCAACTGTTGTTTCGATGATTTAGATTAGGGTAGTTCTTCACATTAAATATGAACATGTTACATTAATGTCTGAAAGCCAGACAGTGTCAAAAGCTTTAATTTGAACTGTATATCTACTGTTTCTTTTGTTTCTGACATCCATTCATATATTTTTAATTGTGAAATGTCCAAATATGTTTTGGGGCAACACACTTGTTCACTCTTTGTACACATACTTATCCTTAACCCTTTCTATTTTTTTTCATGTCTGTCTCTCTCCCTCTGTCCCGTCTGGGCGTGGGGATCCGCCCCTGCTTAATTTTATCATTTCGCCCTTTCTGAATTTCCTGACTTCAAAAGTCAGTCTGACATTGCTCTCTCGGTCTCAGCAGGGGAGCGGGGAATATCTCAAGCCAGCTACACAAAGGGAAAACAGGGCGCCCCGTTACTCACCAGGACAGGTCAGTTTGTAAATTCCCAACAACGACTCCTGAAGATAACCATGGGTAGTTTCGCTTTTGAATGCACCCTGAATGAGGATATAAGGAAAACACGAGATTGTCAGAAACAGGAGGTTGAACATGGTGAGACATGATGAATTGTGATCAAATGCCACTAGAAATACTGTAAACTGGAACTGTAGCTTTACTTGTGAACTTGTAAGTCATTTGTTTTGACTCTTGGAATTAATATAGAACTAACTGCACAGGAATATAACAGTCATTCTTATTTTCTTGTGCTATTTGGCCTTCTACGAAAAATGACTCCATTGCCAGCCGGAAAAGTGGTTTTGCGCAAAATCTAAAGGTTATCATTTTAACAACCTTTAAACTGCTCTGATAGATGTATTTTCTGTGTGTATTTTGTGTACGATGACATAAAGGAATATTTTATGCTTATGTTTGTTTTATTTCTAATTTCTGCACATTTACACAATGACCTGAGCTCCAGTTTGGATAAATTAGACCTCTTAATGCAAATTCATAAAGGCTAGTTCGTTTGTTAAAAGCTTTAAAATAGGAAAAGCCTTTAGCGTTTGACCATCCAGTTTTGCACCAAAATGTATGGCTATTCCTGTATGTGCTCGTGTGTGATTATTACTAAATCTGCAGCTTTTTGTTTTTGATGTTTGTGTTTGAAACTGTTGTCTCGTGCAGGGTGAAGTCTTAATATGAATCCGTCATTGTTCCTGTGCTGTGTGCTGCTCTGTTTAGCCTGCTGTGTTATGGTACACACACACATGATTATAGAGGAACAAAACAGCTCCAACCAAACAACTATCAGCTTACAAGCAAATAGCCAAACAGATGCACCTTCTGTGCTCATAGTCGGTAAGGCTTCTTTCTCCTACAGAGAAACTAAATGATGACGATTCTTAATCATGAACAGTAAAAGGAAATTGCTTAAAATGGTTAATAGAAACTTCTATCCAAGTGGCAAGTTTTTCAAATAATTCATAGCAGTACGATTCTCCTTTTTGCACTTCTATATGTTACTAATAGAAACTTTAAACTTGATGTATGTTCAAATGTATTTGTTTTCCGTTATCAAAGGGCTTGCAAAAACTCCTAAGAAGAACAAGAAAGCGGAAAAGAAACCAAAAAAGGTTTGTAAAGTTAGATGGCAATATTCATTTATGGTTACCACTTTCATACATTTTGTTCCACACAGATATAATGACGAGAAGCTGCAAAATCACAAAAATATTTAAGTTAGGATGTTTAATTTAGTTTTTAGTAATTATGTTTAAAAACGAATATGCTGATAATAAAAAAAAGTGGGGAAAAAAATCAGAGTACAAACTGTTC